>NC_137606.1:20554917-20589917 GCF_963280865.1 Gymnoscopelus braueri | reverse complement strand
GAGCTGCAGTGTCTGTGCGCATGTGGTTGTTGTGTCTGCTTGAACCTGCATCATCTCCAGGCAGAGATTTTTGGTAAGCTTGCTAATCCACCTAAAGCTTGTGTGAAGATTTGCGTCACTCTTGATTGTGGTGAGGTCAAACATGAGCGACTTGTCAAATGCAGGAACATCCTTAGTTTTAATTTACGGCCCATTTGCTTCCATTTGTGTTAAATTAACACTAAGGATTTGACTTAGAAATGGATAGACCGCACTGACAAAGCTGGGTTTCTGGGTTAAAATGAGAAACAGAAAACGCGATAGATGACAGAGATTTCTGCAGACTGCCTGAGGGATTGTGGTATAACCCTTGATCCTGGGAGTGGCCTATAGCCAGGTTATGTGTGTCAACTTTAACAACAGGTGCTGACAGGGAAACGGGCTGAACAGTCATCTGTGACTGCTTTTGCTTGCTCTTACTGTGTGTGTGTGTGTGTGTGTGTGTGTGTGGTGTGTGTGTGTGTGTGTGTGTGTGTGTGTGTGTGTGTGTGTGTGTGTGTGTGTGTGTGTGTGTGTGGTCTGTATGCGTCATGTTGACTGTGAATGTTTGCATACTGCAGTTATTGGAGAACACAATCACTACTTCCATGTCTCCAGTACCTCTTAATTCGCTGTGATGAATTGTTTCCATCCTTAAACATACACATATAAACACGCTTGCAGTCCATAATTAGTCCAAACGGGCCTATTTGAACAGTGTTCCAGTGAGCCAATCTCTTGTACCACAGCCATCAGTGAGGTCTGGTACTTGGCCTGTGTCTGACAGCGTGAGGCCCACTTCTGTGCCGCACTTCTCCTTTTCGGGAAGTTCTAATGGGTGGTCTGTGACGTCAGCCCTGAACTCCAGACACAAACTCGGCTGTTATTTGTTGGACGATAGAGAAATGTTATTTATTTGAGGTTTCCCAAAATGATTGACCCCTTCATTCTCAGATTTCTCGTTCACTGGATAAAGCCCTCGCAGAGTCCTCTCTCTCTTACTCTCTCTCTCTCTCTCTCTCTCTCTCTCTCTCTCTCTCTCTCTCTCTCTCTCTCTCTCTCTCTCTCTCTCTCTCTCTCCCTCTCTCTCTCTCTCTCTTCTCTCCGTCTGTCTTCTCCTCCATCTGCTGACCAGGCATTGAGGCCATTGACATTTTGTTTCCGTCTTTTCCCTTGCTTTTCTTCTCGTCTCTTTTCTTCCCGTCCTTACAGTAAACACCTGCATGCACACTGAGTGGAAAAAATGATGAATAGCGCTGCTGAAAGAATGTTGACAGCTCTGAAGAGATCCTTTTCACATGCACAAACACTGGGAGAGGAGGGCATAGGAGGCATGGCTGACTGTGTGTGTGTGTGTGTGTGTGTGTGTGTGTGTGTGTGTGTGTGTGTGTGTGTGTGTGTGTGTGTGTGTGTGTGTGTGTGTGTTGTGTGTGTGTGTGTGTGTGTGTGTGTGTGGTAGAGGGGCAGAAGGGGGAACTGTGCGGCTCCAATTTACATAGTCATTCAGTCATTATCTCAGCAACGCACAGAACAATTTGCATGTTGCCGTTTTGCATGTAAACTTTTTTCTTTTATTTTTTTCAAAATAATTGAGCTTCATTTAGTTATTTTGCTGCCATTTTCTCTCAAACGGCAGCACACACCGGAAATGGACAGGATAGATAATACAGTGAGCATTAATGATATGCACAATAAGCTAGGATAGAGGCAGTGTTGGGGAGTTACTTTCACAATGTAATATATAACATATTACTAATTATTTTCAATGAATGTTACTATATTACTTAATGTGTCAATTAATGTGCTGTGTTACTTTTGTGTTGCTTAAACAAAACACCCTCAAATGAAGTGCAAAAGGGCTAAGCATATAAATGGAAGGGTAGGCTGATGGAATAGAGCAGAATTACACAATAATGGTATTGCTATTAAGATGCAAATTTAGCAGCCTAAACATCGATGTCATCATGAAACACAAAGGACTCAGAAGTTGCTGCACCCTCCATCTACTGTACAGGCATATTTGATTAATTTAAACAAAAGGCAAAAAAGTGAATGGTAGTAAGTAACCACTTTCAACCCCTTCAACCTGGCCTGCCCTTGGTCATGACATCATATAGGCAAATATCAAAGTTTTTTTTATTTGCCCAAATAGCTGGTCTTCATGCTCACAACACAGCACGATGTGAATCATTGAGAGCTTGTAGATCGGCGACATATAAAATAGGGCCTTAAGAGATTAAGCTTCAAAATTGATCAGTAAGACTTTCTGAAAGTAATATTTCAGTCCATGACATAGTAACAATTTGTAAAAGTAATGCATTTTCATTACTTTGTTACTCATAAACGTAATATGATTTTGTATTGTGTTACTGTACATATGCAATGCATTTTTTACCCCAACGCTGCGTACTGAGAGGAACTCAAACTCATGAAACAACGAGTACAGTGAGTATACATGACACTGTATACCATGAGACCCACTGATCCAGAGAACTTTCCAAGCTCATTTCTATAGCTTTTCCCCCCATATCCATTCAGACACAGAAGCTTGGACTGAGCTGCAAAGCAAAAACGTGTAAAACTTTATTTTTTTTAATAACAGTGAGCAATGTCCAAACATAAAAACGGACATTAAGTTTGACTTATTGGACAGAATCATGCAAACACTCCTCCAGTCGTAAAGTCTAGAGTGCTGAACAAAGATTCTCTCGCATAAAGTATGAGAGGCATTAGGGCCCCGGCTTGCTGAGTCACTTTGGCTAATGCTGCAATAGATGGATCCAGGGTTCATTTTTTGGCAGTGTACTCTCAGAGCAGTCAGTGATATGATATACAACAGCTCTTAATACACTCACTGGCTCTCAAATATGTAATGGAGCAAATTAATGCAGTCGCATCAGACAGAGACACCCGGAATTGAAAACCAATTTAATCAACCTTTGTCTCTCTCCTTCATTTTTCCTCCCCTGTCTTTCCAGTCTGCTTGCCTTTTTCTCCCCGGTTGCTCTTGGCTTCATGAGGGAGTGGGCAGGACCTGTATTATAGCCGGGAAGAGCTCATTTTTAGTTATGCTGCCTGGAATTCCTTGCGGGATCATTTGTTAACCAGGACCTGTAGTGTTACAGTGATCCAATATAATTTTCCATCCATCTA
Organism: Gymnoscopelus braueri; assembly: GCF_963280865.1. Lineage (NCBI taxonomy): Eukaryota > Metazoa > Chordata > Actinopteri > Myctophiformes > Myctophidae > Gymnoscopelus > Gymnoscopelus braueri. Next base: position 20,586,746 of record NC_137606.1, on the reverse strand, counting down.
GGCATGCCTTGGCATGAAGCCGCACTAAATGTCAGTAGAATTATCAACCGATAGTTTTCAATATGTTGCAAATCATTACTAACTGGAAAATTAGACAATGGGTGCAGATTGGATTTTCTTATCCGCGTCCAAAAATCGTGATCTGCTGCATAATACTACTCGGCCCCTGGAGTGAATTAATATGAGGGAGAGCAGAAGAGTCTTTCATAAATCTACAAGGTCTTCTAATCATGAATCACGAGAGACAAAGGTTCAAGAGCACAATCAGAGCATATTTTCTTTTGGTGTAGACCCAACCGAGCTCAACTGAATTCTGTTCTTCCTTTTTTGTACTCTCTCTCTCCCTTTCTCCCTCTCTCTCTCTCTTACACTCATATATAATTTTTCATCCCATTCCAAATTTCTTCTGTTTCAACACTTGTCCACGCTTCAACCGAGTCTCTACAGGCCCCATTTTCCCACTGTACCATAGAACCATTTTGAGAAGGGTTAATAACTGTTCCAAATTGCATTTCCATTTGTGACAGGTTTGGCTCTGTTTGGCGCGGAACGGTATAAACCATGCCCAGTCGGCATGGTTGCATAACTGTGCTCAGCATAAGCGTGCTCTGCCAAACCGATCCGGTAGGAGGGCTGAATGACGTAGGTGTTCTATTATTGGTTGTAGGCCCTGTGGTGGGAAAGCACTCTGAGTCAACACAAAAGGCTGCTCCAAATGCACGTCTGAATGTTTACTACTGCCCGACACAACAATGCATTTTCTAATCCACAGCTATTCATTGTAGACTATTGTACAGTCGTTGTCATGTGGGGTGGCCATAGCTGAGTGGTTAGTGAGCCCGCCTAGGGATCCAGAGGCCCTGGTTGCCCCAGGTTCGATTCCAGGCCAGGCCAGCATATGTGTCGATGAAATGAAATTTGTCCCTGAGCAAGACTCTTAACCCCTAATTGCTCACAGGTTCTCATTGGAAACAAGACCGCAAGGACTTTCATGAACGACCTGTTAAAAGGAATTATCCTTATCCTTATGTAACCACAAGGTTGATTACAGGTCATTCAGAAAAGCGCCTCAATGTGAAACAAGGAATCTAATAGGCATGTTCAAATGTTGCTCAGTATTGGCTTTGTTATGCCACAACATTTGCATATATTTTTCATTCACGCTCTGACTGTTAAATACATTTTCCACAACTTGTGACAGTGATACAGAAATGTGTTTACTGTTAGCAGTATATGTCCTATCTTTTGACCAAACTCTAATCAGATGTTTCAGCTTAGATTGCAGACGAAGCTTGTAGCAACATTAACATGTTGAACAAGCATGCTAGATTTGATCAGGACGTCCCTACTTAGGTTAAGGTTATATGCCGACCCATGTCGGCATGGACACTTCAGTTGATCAGAGACACCTTTTACTTAGGTATAGTATAGTGTGTTATCCTGGTTCCAGACGAATCTGCCATTGCAACAAAAAAAAAAAAGTCTGGCCATGCCAGGCTAATAGTGTGTATGTGTTTGAGACGAATCTCTCATCCTTTTCTCGGTCACATGACTCCTGAGATCATGTCATTTGGTGAAGATTGGTAAAAAAGAAAAAGAGAAAAAATAGAGCATTTGGGTGTGAAGTGAAATTGCTTTTGGCTCTGTGTTGTTTAGAGGCCCATCAATATGTGATTCAAATTTGGGGTCGCTTAGACGGTGCGTTCATTTAAAAAAATATATATACGACAGCGTTCAATAGCAGAAAAAAGCAGGTCTACTATAATAGCAGATCTACAAGTTTACAATATGTCGCATTGTGACGCATTGTGAGCCGATCTGCTACTTTTCCATGCTCAAGTTGTTAATTCATAATGTACTTTTTTTACCTTCCTCGAAATGAGTCAAAAGTACAATATTTGTCTTTGAAATGTAGTGGAATGAAAGTCATAGTATACAAAAATACAAATAGGCCTACTTAAAATGTAAATGTACTTTGTCCACCACTGAGTATTAGGCCTATAGATAGATGCTGTTGTCCCCAAATAAACTACTACTTTGTCACTGTAGTTTTTCAAAAAGGACATCTTAAAGGGTTAGTTCAGATTTTTTGAGTATTTTCTGTAGGAAATACTTACCATTAATGTAGTGGTTGCAAAGGTATTAATTGATTGCCCGAGTCCCGTGGTCAGAGTTATGGTCCGGTTCTGATAAATATGAAGTAGTTCCGGTAGATTAGTAGATTTGGTGGGGGCCGCTCAATAAAAATAAATTAATAAAAAAAACTATCGTCATTTGTATTGTTGACCTATTTCTACCATATAGAGCAGGTTTCGTTCAATTTCGACCCCTCTGTCACATGGTGCTAATGTTTGTGTCCAGAATCACTGCGCCGCGGCAGCCTACTCACGCACAAAATATATGACACAAAAAATAGTACCATGTGACAGAGGGGTCGAAATTGAACGAAACCTGCTCTATATGGTAGAAATAGGTCAACAATACAAATGACGCTAGTTTTTTAAATTAATTTATTTTTAATGAGCGGCCCCCACCAAATCTACTAATCTACCGGAACTACTTCATATTCATCAGAACCGGACCATAACTCTGACCACGGGACTCGGGCAATCAATTAATACCTTTGCAACCACTACATTAATGGTAAGTATTTCCTACAGAAAATACTAAAAAAATCTGAACTAACCCTTTAATCCTGATTCCAGTTCCACTGCAGTGGAAAAAACAACGATGACCGTTCACGCAACTCCATCATGGAACATAGCGGCGTGATGTAGACTCATTTAGAATCGTCATGGAATTCGCTTATTTCTCTAAACCTCAACAGCATGCACCCCCCACCCCCCCACACACACACACGATGTAAAACACCTCATACACGTTTTGATACCTCTATAATTGTGTTAGGGCGGTAGCATAATCCTGCTTGTCAAACTTGTGCCATGGCATGCTAATAGCATGTTCTGTTGTACACTGACCCCAGAGGTGTTGTCGTGTTATTAGCGTTCTTGTCATTAGCGAGTGGATGCATTCCCTCCATCTGTCCCCCAGTCCTCCCTGCAGGGTGTTTCTGGGATACAGTCCCAGTGACCTCTGTGGCAGGCTGAGCCGCTTAGCGTCGCCCCCCGATGGCTGCGCGCTGCGCCGCATGCTGCCGGGGCATGTGACAAAATCTGGTTACCTGAAGGACATCCGTGCGTCAGCGCTCGCTGATCTAATCATACACACATGGGTGGAGGTGCGGACGTATGCCAGGATACACTCGCACACATGGCTGAAGGTGCACACATGTATCCTCAGAGCAAACCCGCATACACACGCACACACACACACACGCACACACACACACACACGCTAACGCATAACATGCACATGCATGTGCACATAGAGTGTGTATGTGAGTATTATGTTTATGCACCGTGTGTGCAGTCTACTCACGCACATACAAACACACACGCATGCTAACACAAACACACAAATGCCTGTGCATTTATGTGAGTAAGTACGTTTGTGTACCACGTGTACATTTGCACACACACACACACACACACACACACACACACACACACACACACACACACACACACACACACACACACACACACACACACACACACACACACATGCACATGCACATGCACAACTGCATGTGAGTGAGTACGTTTGTGTACTACGTGTACACGTGCACACAAACACTATGACCAGTTCCACGATGATCCCTGTGTACTTGGTGCCACGTTTAATCTTTCCTCTCTCCATGCCCATCACTCCTTTTTATTTTTTCACATGACTGATTTTTCTGGTGACAAAATGCAATTAGAAGAACAATGGCAGTGTGTTCCAAAGTAATCTGTTTACAACCACTCCCACCTCCACCACAACCACCATCCCAACTAGGAGTGCAACAGTTAATTGAACTAATTGATTTTTGATCGTTATAAAAATAAAAAATAAATAACAATAAAATAATCAATTTCGGGGAAATAATTTAGTTGGAGACCTGATCTCAACCCTGAGAGTCTGCCAGGTCTCTTTATGCGTATCCCTCCATGTTGTAGGAGAAGCTGGCTTCAAAGTCACAGTGGCACTTAGCAAAGAAACGGTGACAGTGGGAAGCAAAGGAGACGATGGATGATGAGATTAAGGGAGAGAGAGAGAGAGATGGGGCGGAAAAAAAGGCAGGAAGTACAGGAGAGTGAGAAAGAGAAAGGGAAAGAAAGACAGGGATTAGAGGGATTTCCCAAATTGAAATGGAGAGGTAGCGAGGTGACGCATGTTCGGTACATCCTCTCTTCCGGCGGAGAGAATAGACAAATGGCATTTGATAGTGGATGACCTGTCTGGATGGCTAAGCCAAGCCAGACGTCCCTGAGGCCTTCTAAAGCATTCTTAGGACTGGAATGACAGCCTTCCATGGCCTCTTGAGAGATTTATATAACCAATAATTTCTACTGTCATTAATTTGGCTCTTGGTTTTTCTTTTCGGTGGAGATAATTATCCAGGCTGTAAATATGCAAGAATGTGCCACAGAGATTGAGCTGTTAATGTATGTTGTACACACACCCTTATGGGTCCATGGTTACACTTCCATAGATAAATGAACACTGCCATGATGATGTTGTTTTTGCTGGTTTATACTCAAACAAAAATATTTCATGGCTCATGCTGACAAAATAGTACAAGCACACGGCTTATAGTTAAAGGTAGAGTAAGTGATTTACTTTTATTAAAATAAGTGTTACAATAAATAGCTCTATATTCTGATAGTACTCATTGCTATAGAGTGTTTGTTCAGTAAAAGGAGTCTCCCATGTCTCTCCAGATCTTTATTAAACAGAAAATGCATTTTCAGTGCTCTCTTCTGATTGGCTTAAATGTTGTCACCTACCTGAAAATGTATATATTCTGTTTACTAAAGAGCTGGAGAGACCCCTGTGACCGAAAACGCTCTGTAGCAATGATTACTATCAGAATATAGTACTTTAACCTTTTAAAAATATATATCACTTACCCTACCTTTGAATTAACATTCAGGATTTTGCTTTTAAGAAATAGGAAAAGCACAACATGAGCTCTTACTTCATAATTAGATGGTAGCATTAGTGCCCATGCTGACCTGTATGATATGACGGGTATTTAATGTTTTAGTCTCCACAATGAAGCCTAGTCACTCAAACTGCTCTCTCTCTCTCTCTCTCTCTCTCTCAGACTCTGAAAGGAAGCTTTTCTTTTTTACAGCGATTCGATCCACCCACTGGAATGGAAGTTATTATGCATTTTTTTCTTCAACTCTATCAAATTTCACCTTATCTCTAACTATCCATGTTTTTCAAACATTCTAGAAAAGGCCGGTACTGATGAGGTCTGAAACATCATCCTGTTTAATCTGATCTCTGAAAGGGATTTAGTATTCTGCTGTACATCTGATAACATTTTGGTTAAATGCACTCTACTGTAAACAACAACGATTTCAAGAGCATACTGTATTATGCTTGTGAAATATTTATGACTTGTCAAAAGCTTTTCATGTTGTTATTCTATATTCGACTGTATGATAAATGACTGCACTGTGGCTTACACAGATTAAGCTACAGTACAGATAGCTTCTCAATTACATACATAATTGAAAATCCTGTAAATAAATCATAGTAAATAAAAAATGGTATGATTTATTTATTTTATTTAGTATTTTTTCAGGTTTACAAAACAAACATGACACAAATAGGTACATCGCAATATACCACATGAATTTTCAGTTCCAAAAAAGAAAACAAAGGGAACATAATAAAAACAAATATAGCTGCAAGCAGCGATACGGGGGCCAAGGAATGCAATAGAATAGGCAATATGCAAAACGCAATATGCAATACGCACAATAAGCCACAGAAACAGAATAGATTGAACTTGAAAAAAAACAGACCATGCAATTAACAAATGAGCCTTCTGAACAGCTGAGCAGAGTGCTGAGGGATTGTGGATATTGTAATCAATGTATCTCTGTCTGTATTGTGTTGCTTATAATGCAGATTTCTAATTCGTGTCATCATGTTATCATGACAAAAGTTACCAATTTTTTTAACTTCATCTTTCTAGACAACACAGATGGATTGTAAGTATTCTAATTAGGCTTATACATTGTGGTTAGTCGGCTTCATATTCCGACAGTGGATGTTGGGGGTGCCCTTCTGCCACTGTAAGATGTTAACTTTAAACCTAAAATATAAAATAAGCTATGTAGCGCCGGGATTTTGTTTTCAAAGGTAAATATTGGAGGTCATGGTGCTGTTTATAATAATAATAATTTTTAACAAACCATTTAATAATTTTTCACAAACCATTTACCAATAGAGAAGTTTTGTAAAGGGTTTCGTAAAAAACGACTGCATGATTAGGCTAATACTGCGATTATGCGAAAAACACTATAATAAACATTTCAATCAATCAATCAATCAATGCAAATAAAGCATAAAGCTTGGCATATAAAAAAATCACTTCACATAATAAAATCAATCCTCACAAAATGAAAATGAATGAGGTATTTTTGTGTAGTTTACACACGCACGCATGCACGCACGCACGCACGCACACACACACACACACACACACACACACACACACACACACACACACACACACACACACACACACACACACACACACACACACACACAGAAAAAGGTATATTTTATTCAAAAATAAAACAAATAAGGTATGTGAGATTGTTTTATTTTGTTGTTATATGTTCTTGTATGTATCAGTCAGGTATCTAGTCTCTAGATCGAGTCTTTCTTCTCCTAAATTGTTGGCTTCCGCATTGATACACATACTGTATGAAAGTTGTATTTTCAATTATTAAAACTGCAGTACACATCAACTAAGTTCCCCAGCCTTCTATGTTTTCTCTCAGTGGAATTCACGTTCTTACAGTATTTCAAAGCCCAGACATTACCAGTCTCTCCCTTCCAGGCTGCTAACGGGCAAATCTTCACAATTGTGTAATAGTTGCATTCACTGCCAATGAGTGTACATGCTTCAACTATTCAAAATATACCCTAAGGACCTGAGTGAAGTTTTTCCTCTGTACACAAATCATCTCTCTCTCTCTCTCTCTCTCTCTCTCTCTCTCTCTCTCTCTCTCTCTCTCTCTCTCTCTCTCTCTCTCTCTCTCTCTCTCTCTCTCTCTCTCTCGATCTACATTATACTGCCCTGCCAAGGTAAAGTGCAGTAACTACGTTTTAGGACACACCAACTTATTTGTGTATCCCAAAGGTCAAATTAGCCTTTGTGATTTTGGGGGATAAACAATTACCTCAAGAACAGATGTAAAATTAGTGTAATATCACTTATATGCCGATATCTCATTTGGCTGACCAGTTGAATCACTTTTAAACCAATTTTTCAGTGATTTTTTTTCTCGTAGTTACTGCACTTTACCTTGGCAGGGCAGTATAAACTCACTCACACACACACACACACACACACACACACACACACACACACACACACACACACACACACACACACACACACACCCACCCACCCACCACACACACACACACACACACACACACACACACACACACACACACACACACACACACACACACACTGTAGAGTACATCCTATAGTTCCTCCTCCAGTAGATTTACTAGATTTACCTGATGTACTGTAGATTGGGATGTGAACTATGTGTATTTACCCGATGTGGTTTACATTTCCTTGTCTCAACGTTATGTCTGGTGCATCTCAGGAGCAGGACACATCAGCAGAGAATAGGAAAGAAGCACCGGAGCATCACAGACTATTAAATGCCTTGTTTATTTATAAGGAGCTAGATACCAGGACTAACGTTCAGAAACCCCAGTCAGTCACTGCACCTTTACATTTGGCCTCATGGCGGCACGTTTATGTATACTGCACATATCTGCATTTGATGCAACATTTCTAAACATCATGTACATGCCTGCAACAACATAATTATGCAATCTAGTACCATCTTTTTTGATAATTTGACCTGTTTCTATCCTATGTTTTCTCTTTCTCTATCGCTATCCTCTATATACTTATTGTAAATTGTTCACTGACTGTACACTTATCTTGATTTTAAGAATAATTTGATTTACTTACATTGCTTTTCATTTTCTTGTATAGTCACATGAGTAAATTGCTTCCCAGCATGCATTTTTTTTCTCATCACATTTTTGTCATCCAACCCCTGTTAAATGATCAAGCCTTTAATGAATTCATTAACTTAAATCAATCTAAATTAGAAATGCGTGAATACTTTTTGGTTTCCTTTGGTGTACTTCCATCAACCATAAAAAGGTACCTGCATTGCGCACGATGAGTTTATCCTGCTGTGAATAGCAAGAAAACGGTCTTGCTGTTGTCTGTATTACTGTGATGGGAGGGAGGGAGGGAGGCTGACATTCTCCTCCGCTCTCTAGTGGAGCTGTCATATTTAGTTACTAGTCTCTCTAGAGAACGGGAGGCAGGATGGGGAATCGAGAGGGAAAGAGAAAGTGTGTGTGTGTGTGTGTGTGTGTGTGTGTGTGTGTGTGTGTGTGTGTGTGTGTGTGTGTGTGTGTGTGTGTGTGTGTGTGTGTGTGTGTGTGTGTGTGTGTGTGTGTATCTCTATGGACCACACTGTCTGCCGAGGGACTGGAGACTGGCGGAGATAGATAGAGTTACACTGGACCCCTGGGACAGAGGAGGATAAGGCCGGAGGGGGTGTGTGTGTGTGTGTGTGTGTGTGTGTGTGTGTCTGCGTCTGTGTGTCTGTGTAAGTCTGTGGGTGGACCACTAAAAAAGACAGCGACAGCGAGCCGGATACAGCATCTATATAAGAGACAGACAGGAAAGTGTGTGTGTGTGTACAGTACGTACAGTGTTTGCATGTGGGTGTAACATTACTCCCTGAATGATGTGTCCTGAAAGGTGTCCAGTCAGAGACACCAAATAAAATCCAGCGACCAAACAGACGAGACATAAAAACTGTCATAGTGGCCTACACTGCTTGACGCCCGCCCACACAATAAAATCCTCAGTGTTCATTTAACCCATTTAGACCTGAGGCCGATTCTAAAAACGCCTTTTAAAGTTTTCTGAAAAACTTAAAATATTTATTCAAAAATTTACAAAAAATTATGTTGCTATATACTATACATGGCAACAAGAACCCCAAATGGGGTTCCCGTCTTGAAAGGTATAGTTACAAATAGGGGTTCCCGTCACAAACTCGGAGATTGTAAAAAACATGAACCCTAACTGACACGCGACCCTTCACTCGCTCCAACGCCGGACGGTTCCCATGCTCCGTCTCCTCTCTGCCTCCTATTCTTAGCCGCAGCGATGTCAATGGCGGCCCCGGAGTGGATCGTCTCGGGTTCACATGAATAGCATCAGCCCTCCAAAACTGTGAAAAGACAACCATAATGCTGAGTGGAGGAGGAGAGGTGCTTGAATGAGTGGGCGAAGTGGAAAGTATAAGGTGGTTTGCATTTTGGAGAGGAGCAGAGCTGGACGGCTGTTCCAATGATTGATGGAACGAGGAGAGAGAGAGAGAGAGAGGGTATGAAAGGAGGAAGGAGAGGAAGGGATGACGCTAGAGATAAGTGCATGGGGGAGAGGACGAGCGGAACTGTGAGAAGAAGCACACTCGGACGGATATGCACACACACACACACTCACACACACACACACACACACACACACACACACACACACACACACACACACACACACACACACACACACACACACACACACACACACACAGTGCACACACTACACACACTACACACACGCACACACGCTACACTACACTCTCTCCAACACATTCTCACAGACACACACCAATATACACCCACCCACATAGACACACTCGCTTACCCGCTTTTCTCGACTTCCTGGGCTGGGTGCCTATACCACAGCGATGAGTGTTACACATGCAGAGAAAAATGCCTCCGACATCAGACTTGGCAGAACGGGCCGAGGGAGGGAGGAAGAGGAAACAGGAGGACAGATGGAGGGAGAAACAATCCATTGTACTGTACCTAATTACGCTCCTCTCTCAGAAACAGACTACGCAGTCCATTTCGTGTAATCAGGTTTATTTTCCCTTTAGGTGGGCAGACGGTTATCCGAGACCCCCAGGCATCTTTAAATGGCAGCCACGTAAGAACAAAATACTGTTCAAAGTACAGCTCAGTTCTCGGAAGTACTCTGGGTATACTTCTTTCTCGTCGCATTTTACCCCGCATCCTTTAGCTCCCTTGCCAGCGTCGCACGGCAGCACAGTCAATCCCCGCTAATTGGGGTCAATGCCAGAATCTAATTGAACTCATATGGGCTAATTCATATGTCTATTCCGCTTGACAGGCTGGGAAATAGGATTTTTGCCCCGCTAATTCTGTCGGTTTATTTATTTTTTTGTGTACCGCTAATATGGTGTGAACTGTCAGGTTTAAGCGCTTTCATTTTCTGGCTGGCATGCTACTTAGCGGTGCGGGCTCCCATCGGCTATACAGGCAGAGGGAATTAGAGAGCTGGTGGTTGCTGCATGTTTATTGCCGGGTTTTTCCGTTGACTCAAAACGCGATACGTCTCTCTGCGTTTTCGTCTCACGAGCTTCCTGCTGTTTACGGTAAACGCTTCGACTCCCTCAGTTCACGTTCTCTCTACACACCCTATTTCTTTTTTAACACGCTTTCAACCTGGCGTACCTATGTTCTTTTTACAAGCGCCAAGTTTGTAGATATTTTTGATATTCGTTGTATATCGTCTCTGTCGGGCGGAAACCTCATACGTATGTCCAAAACTGTAACTTTTCAGGATTCAAATTAAAATATATAAAAACAACTCAAAAGGCGTCGCTTCGCGGCACGTTTCGAGACGTGTTTCGAGCTTGTGGATCTGCTACTTTTGATACTTTTGTGTGATGCTGTCGTATATGATCAAGTAGGGCATTAATTTACGAAAAAACAAACAAACATTTGAATATGGATATAGGAGGTTTCTTTCCGACAGCGACGATATAACACATAAGGGGTTAACCAGGCCCCACACACCCCTGTATCTTACACACGCACACGCACACACACACACACACACACACACACACACACACACACACACACACACACACACACACACACACACACACGCACACACACACACACACACACACACACACACACACACACACACACACACACACACACACACACACACACACACGCTAACGCTAACGCTATCTGCGTTCCACCCAGTGCTACCACGATGTATAGGGCTTTGCGTGGTCCACAGAGGGGTCCATATGTCCTTTGCCAGGCTGGGGTGTCTCTTATCCTGCCTGTGCAGCACATGGAGAGGGGAGCAGGGGCCCATTGTAGCCTGAGTCCCTGGGAGGGAAGGAGAGGCCATGCAGACACCAGGGAGGAGGTAACAGAGAGGATAGGAGGTTGGGGTATGGAGAGATAAATCCCGTCAGGGGGCTCTCGCATTGTCACATTGATTAGGAAGTGAAGCAAACAAATGAAGTAATTATGAGGTGTGTGTGTGTGTGTGTGTGTGTGTGTGTGTGTGTGTGTGTGTGTGTGTGTGTGTGTGTGTGTGTGTGTGTGTGTGTGTGTGTGTGTGTGTGTGTGTGTGTGTGTGTGTGTGTGTGTGTGTGTGTATGGGGCTCCGTTAGTGCCACGAGGGGCGCATGACGCCTCCTGTGACCACATGATTTTTTCTTACGTGTGTGTGTGTACACGTTCGTTCTGCGCGTGCACTGCACAAAAGCACGCGTTACGCGCTGCAACGCGTCGTGTACATTTACGCGTAAGCTACATGCGCTACAACCTGTCACGTACATTCACACGTAAGCACGCGTTACGCGCTGCAACGCGTCGTGTACATTTACGCGTAAGCTACATGCGCTACAACCTGTCACGTACATTCACACGTAGTAATAATAATAAAAAATAAAATAATAATAATAATAATAAGGGTAATAATAATAAGGGTAATAATAATAGTAATAATAATAATAATAATAATAACAATAATAATCCTTTATTAAATAATGATACTGCCCAAGATATTGCCTTACTAATGTAATAACGCAATAAGGGTAATAGTGTAATAATGCAATAAGTGTAATAGGTGTAATAGTGTAATAGGTGTACTAATGTAATAGTGTAACAACGCAATAGGGGTAGTAGTGTAATAGGTGGAATAGTGTAATATTGCATTAAGTTTAATATGTAATAGGTGTAATAGTGTAATAGGTGTAATAGTGCAACGTGTGTAATAGTGTAATAGATGTAATAACGCAATGAGGGTAATACTCTAATAGTTGAACAGGTGTAATAGTGCAATAAGTTAATAAGTGTAAAAGTGTGATAGTGTTATAAGTGGTCACATTCACCCAATTCCGCCCACATCCACCCAAACCCCAACTACTTCACTACACTATAACACCTATTGCACTATTACCCTATTGCGTCATTACACTATTACACCTATTACACTTTTTACCCTTTCTACACTATTATACCTATTATACTATCACACATATTGCACTATTACACTATTAAACCTATTACACTGTTACCATTATTATGTTATTACACTATTACACTATTAAACTTGTTGCATTATTACACCATTACAATTATTACACTATTACACGTATTACAACATTACCCTTATTCCGTTAATATATCATATAGCAGTCACTGGGTACCGGCCACTGGGTGCCAGGCAACGGCCCCGGTCGACCCGCCAACAGCCTTTTGGTGAAGAACCTGGGCTCGGTCCACCTCTATATTTTCATGGTATGCAGAGACTGACTCACACATAGGAAATACATTGCCTTTTTCTCCAAGTCCTCAAACCAGCCAGGATGTGGAGTTGCGAATGAGAGGAAAGTGTCTTCCTCCTCCTGCCACTGCCCCAGTTTAGGAGACACCTTCAGGCATGGGAAGACGTAGTCTATATCCTCCTCCCACAGGCCCTCTGTTGACCAGTTCTCCTCTAAGAAGGTGTTCAGGTGTGGAGGAAGACTCATTGACTTCCTTAACGATCTGCTTTAGCAGCCTAGGCCAAATGTGGACCCGCTGTTGTAGGGTCTCAAACGGCACCAGCAAGTGTCCCAGCTTAGTACAACCGGGTTCCCTGAGAAATTTTCTTATGCACACCGAGGACAGAGTTCCGACCCAACGCAAGCCACAGCCACATACCAGTTGTGGCATCAGTGTCTCTAGCAACTTTTAGGAGTCTCCAAGCCTCCAGAATGGACTCATAGAATGGTGACAGCCCTGGCAGATATGCATTGTCTTCTGACGTTTCCCGATACAAATATTCAATTCATTGGTGAGAGTCAGTGTAATGTTTTTTTTATTTTACAGGAACACTGCAATTAAATTCTGGAATCGCATCTTCTCATAGGAATATGGAGAAATATAACACAACTGCTCTGGGATTTGATCTATAGGTCCAACATGAATCCAAGGATTTTAGTCAGCTAATTAAAGATGCTATTTCTCAGGGTGTCAAAAATGACAAAGGCTGATCAAACAAGTTGAAAATAATTTATTCACCAAATCAAATTTCACACAGGGAACTTTCTGACCGAAATTGAAATATAAATTAAGCAGATTCGTTTGAAAACAGTATCGGTGTAACAATTGAACATCATTCTACCATCCGGATTTGAACTAGAGGTGTCGGTTTCATGGTCCATCTCCTGTCATGGTGAGCTAAGCAATCGCAAGAACAATTTGTTTTGTCCGTATTTCAACAATCAAATCATTGACACTTAATAGAAGGGCGAAAGCAAAACGGAATGGAATGGAACACCTGGCGCGGGTCGGACCGAGAGAACCCCGCAATGCCACACACACACACACACACACACACACACACACACACACACACACACACACACACACACACGTTGTTTATGTAGGATGGACAATCATGTGATCCATGTTTTATATTAAAATACATAATTTTGATAATGATTTTATGATTTTCATTTTAAAATATGGACTGACAGTCCTATAGCTATAATGTCCATAGAGAATATGTCCCCACCTGAAAGATGCTTATTAAACTTTATAGCCTAACTTGCCTGGTACCATGCATGCTTCATCTTGCCATCTAAAATTATATTCCTTGGCTTGCAAACAGCCAAAAAGTGTGTAGCCGATGAAACACAACGGCTTTGCATTGATGACACCAGGTATAAGAAACTCATGAGCACACTGGCCAATACAAACTAATAGGCGAGTGCGCTCTGGTGCGCAATTTCCGCACTGCTGCTGTCCAATGTGTCCAAATTCATCTTTAAATGCCCTGTTTTCAGCACTGTCACATATCTTTTACACATATCTTTTATACTCTTTATACCAGGAGTCTTCAACGTTTTCAGGCCAAGGACCCCCTAGCTGAGAGAGAGACGAAGCAGGGACCCCCTCTATATTGTATAAAATTGTGTTTCAGATTAAACTTTTTTTGTTTACTTGGTCTGCTCTTTTTTCCCCTCTACACCTATATATCTCTTTGCCAAAAATAGCCGATCTACACAACGCCTTGCAGCAAGGCGTTGTGTAGTGTAACAAGTAGCAGCTGCAATCCATCCAGTAACGACCAATTTATGCTTCGACGTACAACGGTCAGTGCATGGTGGGAAAAGTACTCAGATATTTTACCTAAGTAAAAGTCTGGAATTCAAAATTGAGTAAAAGCACAAAAGTATTAGTATCAAAATGTACTTAAAGTACCAAAAGTAAAAGTACTAATATTTGAAAATAGCAGATCTACAAGCTCACAATGTGTTGCAATGCGATGCATTAGATTGGCTATTTTCAAATAGCCTATGTAGGCCTATAAAATAGGGCTAAAGTGGTTTTATAATATAATAATTGATAATAGCAAAGTAACTAGTAACTAAAGTTTTCAAATGATTGTAGTGGAGTAAAAGTACAATATTTGCCTTGGGTAGAAGTAATACAATAGTAGGCCTACTGAAAATTGGCAATACTCCAGTAAAGTAAAAATACCTAAAATTTGTACTTAAGTGCAGTACTTGAGTACATGTACTTTGTTACTTTATGACAACGGTGTTGCGCCCCGAATATATTCAATCTGCGCTGCAGTGTGAGCTTGTGGATTTGCAAAGCGATCCTGATGAATCATGCTTAATAATGTGACGTTGCAGCCTACGTCTGGCATTGCGGGGTATAATGAGAATAAAAGTAAAATCATTCAAATTATTGAATGATTATGATGAGGACGGTAGGCTTTGCTACATGGTCAGTCTTGGAGGGGGGGGGGAACCGCTGTTTACGGTTTATTATGCCACCTAATAGCTTACATTTTGATTCATTCTCTGTGACTGTGAGAGTATCACAAATGTGTGCCAAATATAAGGCGTTCTGTCTTGACTCTTGGAGTTCCAGTACATTTGTTAACTATCCATTTCTTAAATTAGCCTTTCATTATGTTCTGGCCCGCCATCTAATGCTTTAGAAAAAAAACGTTCATGTTGGTGCACCCTTCATAGTTCTTAAATCCATGAATTTTGCAAAAATGTTGCAAGGGAAGTCTCTGTGCCAGCCAGGATTATTTTGTTCTTCGTCGCACAATGGTTTCGAGTGGTTAACATTATGCGATATTAGCTGTAGAATACAACTCTCGTAGACGTATTTACGATTCTGACGTTTTCAATCTACGAGAGTTGTAGGGTTCACCCCCATGGACACAGGGACTTTCTGCACTATGCCCCGTAGACACTCCAAACATGTACAAATTGAAAATAAAGGTGCTTACCCCCACGCAGCAAATGTTAACTATCGCTACGGGGTAGTAGTTTAATGTAATAATCCATATCTTTCAATAAAGAAGTGTTTAATGCCGACTGTGGCTGATTCTGTCGGAAGTTCCCAATGGGCGGTAGTGACGCGCCCATCTGGTGAAACCCGGAATTACACTCAATGTAAACAGGAAGTAAGCGAGGGTGAAACAATGGCATTCGGCCATAGACGGCATTAAAACACTTCTTTATTGAAAGATATGGATTATTACATTAAACTACTACCCCGTAGCGAGAGTTAACATTTGGGGCATGGAAGCACCTTCATTTTTTATTTGTACATGTTTGGAGTGTCTACGGGGTATAGTGCTGAAAGTCTCTGTGTCCATGGGGGGTGAACCCTACAACTCTCGTAGATTGAAAACGTCATAATCATAAATACGTCTACGAGAGTTGTATTCTACAGCTAATGCGATATACAAGACCACAAGTAGCCTACCGCGAATGAGACGCGTTGTGAGCTTGTAGATCTGCTCTGATGCGGTGCACTGTGTGTGTGTGTGTGTGTGTGTGTGTGTGTGTGTGTGTGTGTGTGTGTGTGTGTGTGTGTGTGTGTGCGTGTGCGTGTGCGTGTGCGTGCGCGCGCGCTGCGCTGCTCAGGAGCGCAGCTGGCTGTTGGAGAAAAACACTGAATTGACATATGAAAATGTTGCCTTCAAAGATTGGTGTGGATAATGTGGGAAGGGTCTAATTTTTTTATATTGATCTTTTTTGGGGTCACATTATTATATTTAGGCCTATCTTTTTTTAGGTCACATTATAGCTTAATATGGAACATGAACATCTCGCGATCAGATCGGATTGCCATGTCTGTCAGGCTGTCAGACTGTCTGTCTGTCTATCTCGAGACAGAAAAACAGAGAGACATGATAGTATTATAATTTTCGGGGAACCATGACTTCATCACAACCCATCAATCATCATTGAATGAATAGGCACTTGGAGAGAGAGAGAGAGAGAGAGAGAGAGGGAGGGAGAGAGAGAGAGAGAGAGAGAGAGAGAGAGAGAGAGAGAGAGAGAGAGAGAGAGAGAGAGAGAGAGAGAGAGACAAGTGCGTGTCAGATAAGTGGCAGGCCGGCAGCGGACCACGGACTAAACATCTAATAGGCCTATAGGCTACACATGAACATTTTGCAAGGGCTGTTCTGGTATATACTTTAATTCATCAACGTGATGAAAGCGACCAAATAGGCTATTTCCATGGTGGACACCAGCCTAGGGTTAGACTTGCACAGCAGTTCATTGTCTGTCCATTGTCTGAGAAGCGCAGTGCTGATCCAATAATACAACTCATAATGACTACAGGCGTCGAAATTAAAACCTGTCCCATCCATAGAAGCCAATCTATAATAACGCATAACAATGAAGTAACTGGAAATCTGATTTCCAGTTACATATATTTATTCCCATGATTTGCTCTTAGGATGAATTAAACCCCGTATTTAACCAGGTCAATCTAAATGAGATTAAAGTTTATTATCTATTACATTAACATTGTAAAACGCATATGAAAAACACACCAATGGGAGACAGATTCTATAACACTTTGAATTGTATCAAAATGTGTGAAATCGTTATCTAGACGAGCAGGTGAGATGTGGTTTCGCTACTTTTTTCTTTCTGTTTTCCCCCTCTCCTTTTTGAGAGAGAAGGATAATTGTTGCGCTCTGCAGTCATGTAACACAGAAGTAATACCTCTATGGCATAAACGCATATGTTTATTGTTGTTGGAAGGGAGCTTGGCGCATTTGGGGAGCATATAGGCATTTGAAAACATGGGCACAATTGGACCCGTTGGAAAGCCAGAGCGGCACCATTGATTTGACACCATAGGCTATACTGTACAGCTGTTTATTGCCTTGAAATAGAAGATTATTTAAGAGAAAATACTATAGCCTAGGGCTAGGCCTACATGTTACTGATGATAATATATTTGCAATGATGCTAAATGAAGCAAATTCGTGTCAGATCAAAGCCACGTACGGTGATGCCCTGCACCATGCACTCTGCTTAAAAGCCGCTGTTGCTTAATTGCTTTATCAATGGATATTGATAGAATATACAGTGATGAGCTGTACACGAAACAAAAGCTAAGGTTCCAAAGAACTTAAAATTGATTTGATTTGAGAGAGCTCTAAGTGTTAGAAGACACCCACGACCGCCGAGTTTTTGGCACCGACCGCGCCGTGATTGCGTAATTCCTTGCGTAATTCATTCATATCAGGAAATAATGAAAGAATCCAGCCATGGGCCAGATAAACATACAAAGCTTAGATTTCACGGATTCTGGCGTTCTTTTTATTTTAATTTTTGGTTATGATCTGACTGAGTATTAGCTAATATAAAAATCGCCTCGAACCTCCGGAAAAAGACGAGAAGAGTGCATGGCGCGGTGATCAACCAAACCCGATGTTGGAATCATACTGTACAGTTTATAATTGCCTTGAAATAAAAGATTATTTGACAGAAATTAATACAGCCTATATGTTACTGATGACTTGGAATTAAATTTTATTGCAATCAATGCAATATTGATTGCAAAGGACAGGATTCAAGAATGGAGACTTGGAGAGGGACAGCGCACCTTCTGTGCGTAATTGCAGAAAGCCACTTCATAAATTGAATCACATATCAGGAGAGGTAACTGAATTAATTAATACAAATATTTTTTCTTTTTATTTTAAGACTTACACGTGCATATGAGGCGTTCTGTGCAGGGCAGAGTTACGTCACAAGGGCACACGATGCGTTATGTACAGAGCTCAGTTATGTCACACGGGTAGGTGAGGCGTTCCACGCAGCGCGCACCAAGGTGGCACAGCACCCACTCATCTCTCCGCGCCTCGCCTAGTCGCGTGACCAAATAAATCATGCGTGCGTTGACGCGTGCCTTTGCTACAGACGCATGAATCTACACGTAGACGTGTTAACCTGTAGGTCAAGATGCAGTGGTTGCACTGTTACGCGTGAACGCGCGCGTGCACGTGTTCCCATTGTGAGTCAATGGGAAAGTACACTACACGTCTATGCGGTTCTGTGCAACACAAAACAAAAAGTACACGATTACAGGACAGGGGGTGTGCTTACGTGGCACTAATGGAGCCCCATAGTGTGTGTGTGCGTGCGTGCGTGCGTGCGTGCGTGTGTGTGTGTATATGTCTACGCCCATATGCCCATGCACGGGAGTTTGGGATTGTTTGTCGGTGTCTGTTACTTTGTGTATGTGTGTGAGAGTGCGTGTGTGCGTGCCTGCATTCACAACCACATTTCCATTTGCAGGCATATACGTACTGTGTGTGTGTGTGTGTGTGTGTGTGAGCTCCACACCTGCGGGTTACAAAGTGTCTTACACATTGCTGCCTGTGCAGCCGTGAATATAATATGATTTGTTAGCAAAGTCAGTGCCAAGCCAGGTTCTCCTCTGTGAATGCGACACAGTATAGTGTATGTACAGTGTGTAGAACGCAGTACACAGTGGTGCAGTGGTGGAAAAAGTACTAGCATCTTTTACTTAAGTGAAATGATCAATACTGCAGCGTAGAAATACTCTGTTACAAGTAAAAGTCCGGTTATCAAAATTAAAGTAAAAGTACAGTGGTAGCCAGTTGGTTTCCTCACCAGAGGTGCCTATGGGCCAAAAGTATTAGCATCAAAATATACTTAAAGTACAAAAAGTAAAAGTACTCATCGTGCAGAATGTCCCATTTCACAAGTTCATAATGTATACACATCTTTTGAAAATAGCAGATATACAAGCTCACAATGCGTCGCATTGCGACGCATTGTGAGCTTGTAGATCGGCTATTTTCAAATGGCGGAAATATATACAGTATAGGGCTGAAGTGGTTAATGTGTGTTTTGTGATAATAATCGTAATAATAAAGTAACTAGTAACTAAAGCTGTCAAATAATTGTATGGATGTGGATTACAAGTTCAATATTTGCCTCTGAGAAGTAGTGGAGTAGAAGTAAAAGTATTGAAACCGGGAAATACTCCAGTAACGTAAAAAATCCTCAAAAGTGTACTTAAGTACAGTACTTGAGTACATGTACTTAGTTACTTTACACCACTGCAGTAGTGTATGTAGAGTACACTCTGTACAGTAGAATGTGACGCACATCTGTGTATTCACATCAGTGGTTCCCAAACCTTTTAGCTCGAGACACAAAAGAGAGATTATAAACATTTATAAGTGTTATAACACCTTATAAGCGCATTATAATGCATTATAAACGTGATTATAATGTAAAGCGTTAACACATTCTTTTTTTAAATGATTTTTAAAGTTGTCTTTTGAATAATAATAATAATAATAATAATAATAATAAAATTAGGAAACGGAAAAAATATATATTTACTTGCGACCAATAAAAATTGGTCCGCGACCCAAAAATTGGTCCCGACCTGTTTGGGAAACAGGGATTTACAGTACACTACTGTGTGTAGAATGTGACGCACAATTCAACACAGTAGTATTTACAGTACACTGCATGAAATTCCACAAAGGCTTTGAGCTGATGCTCACACCCAAGGCTCGAGGGTTTCAACAGACTCTTGAGGCTGGTACTTAGACCAGATGTGTGTAAGGTTGAGTCAGTAATGTACATATTTGTTCAGTTGCGTATATTATATATACATAATTATGCTCTTCGGTGTGTAGTGTATGTCTGCATGTTTAATAAAGGACTTATAGAGAGCGTTGCAACCTTGTAGTGTTGTCCAGATCTATTACAATCTGCATTTTAGATTTCAATGTATCTAATCAGTTTGATTTGGGAATGAATGAATCACAGAATGAATTGCAATAATTGAAAACACAGGCAAGTTAATGAGTATTCCAGCTGAGGCTACTATGAGGACAAACCATGTATTAATGTTACAGCAGCAGATGTACACACTCACGCACGCACGCACACGCACGCACGCACGCACGCACGCACGCACGCACGCACACTCACAGAGTATGACTTTTAGTTGCACAGATATGGAGCCAGATGTCTGCAGACCACCTGCATTATGTATCCCATTGTGTGTGTGTGTGTGTGTGTGTGTGTGTGTGTGTGTGTGTGTGTGTGTGTGTGTGTGTGTGTGTGTGTGTGTGTGTGTGTGTGTGTGTGTGTGTGTGTGTGTGTGTGTGTGTGTGTGTGTGCGCGTGTCCGTGTGTGTGCATATGGATGGGTGCTGTGTGTGGCTCTAGGTGGGATCAATGAAACTCAAGGGTATATGGTGTCACAGAGGAGTCTCCAGGGAATGTGTGAGTGTGAAACAGAAGGCTATCTGAATTCCACTGAGTATAATTATATTGATTAGTGTGTGTGTGTGTGTGTGTGTGTGTGTGTGTGTGTGTGTGTGTGTGTGTGTGTGTGTGTGTGTGTGTGTGTGTGTGTGTGTGTGTGTGTGTGTGTGTGTGTGTGTGTGTGTGTGAATGGGCACCACCTGCATTTACACATATAGTACTCTATTACTGAGTTACTGAGTAGGCCTACATGTGTATGTGCCTGTGAACAAGCAAATTAGTTACTCTGTGTGTGTGTGTGTGTGTGTGTGTGTGTGTGTGTGTGTGTGTGTGTGTGTGTGTGTGTGCGTGTGCGTGTGCGTGTGCGTGTGCGTGCACGCTCTGGGAAACACGTCTCATATTAACCATAATGGATGGGATGGAAGTGGCCCCATTGGAAAGGGTGGGCCCTCTACATGTGCTGGTCCAACAATGTGAACTTCAACCGTGGACACCTCCCCCCTAATCCTAATGGAGGCATGCAGTGGTAACGAGCGCCCCAGATCTATTTTTAATATGCCTTCTGCTCAATCGAGCCCTTGTTTCAGCTCGTTAGCTGCATTTGTCAAAGTCAGTGTGATGTTTAGACAGTCCTGCACTGATTTGGTGACGGTCTAAATGCTGCTTATGCTTCATCATTGTTTGCTCTTCGTTTTCCTCATTGCCTTTCGCCTGCTGTGATGCAAACACCTGCCAGCTAATGACGCAGCCACTTAACCAAACAGAGAATGACTCATCTTTGTTAGGAGCTCTGTGTGTGTGTGTGTGTGTGTGTGTGTGTGTGTGTGTGTGTGTGTGTGTGTGTGTGTGTGTGTGTGTGTGTGTGTGTGTGTGTGTGTGTGTGCGTGTGTGTGTGCGTGCTTGTGTGCACAAAATGAACGTCTTTGCATGTCTGTGTATGTGTCCTTAAAGTCCTTAAAACTGTGTGTAGTACTTGTACGTGCACACGTGGGAGAAAGCAAAATACAAAGAGTCAGAAAAAGAGACGGAAAGGCTCCCTGTGTTGATTTATGTGTATATTCAGTGTCTCCTAGTCCGTATGGGCCCCTGTCCACTCCAACATTTAAGCACACACTTAAAATGTCAGTGTTTGTCTATTATGGCATTGCAGCTGCAACGTGTGTGCGCACGTGCGTGCGCACGGGTGTGTGTGGTCACAGCTAATCGCGGGCAGTGGGAATGAGTGATGGCGAGCAGGCCTCTCAGACAGTGGAGAGTTCACCTGTCAATGTGGGCTACCTGAAGACGGATGGACATCTGGAAGCTATTGGTCCACAGCTGTGGGGCATCTCTCTTTCTCTCTCTCTCTATCACACACACACGCTCACGCTCACGCACACGCACACACACACGCACACGCACACACACACACACACACACACACACACACACACACACACACACACACACACACACACACAGACACACACATGCACGCATGCAAGTGTGTACAGTACAGTGCATGTAAATGCGCTGTACATATACACACACAATTAAGCAAACAAAAGAGTCACACACACACACACACGCATACGCACACGCACACGCACACGCACAAGCACACGCACACGCACACGCACACGCACGCACACACACACACACACCCCAATCCTCCCATTTTCTCCCTTTTAGAGCCTTTATTCTTCACATAGTCTCTCCCCTCCTCTCTTCCTGAGCTGTAAAAACTCTTTATGAGAGAATAAGTGAGTGCCAACGGAGACCAATTCATCACACACACACACACACACACACACACACACACACACACACACACACACACACACACACACACACACACACACACACACACACACACACACACACACACACACACACACACACACACACACACCCCGTAGTGGGACTGTGAAGACTATAGTCAGTGCTAGCAGTATCGTTTTGGACAGGGGACAAAAGGCAGACAATGAATTGTGAGTTAGGGCCTCGCGCTAACGGAATACACACGATGTAGTCTGAGATTTCATGGTTTAAGTGCAAAATGAAATGGATAGTGTGCAATTTAACGGCACTTATTTTACCTATGAAGGATATACTGTGTGTAAGCAACAGAGCAGGGACATCTAGAATAGGAGCTAGCCAGTGCATGGTGAACAAAGTATATACTCAAGTAAATACTCAAGTATTCAAAAGTACAAATTACAAAGTACATTTTCTTGTTAATATCAATGCATTGCTGTATTTCCCCCAAAACAATTATTCAAAAATACTTAAAATAGCCCACAACTCATCACAGCACGATTTGTAAACTTGTAGATTGGCTATTTTCACGACATTTGAAATAGGGCTTAAAGGAGTAGGTCACCCAAATAATTTGGGTAATTGATTTCCTATCAATTACGCACCCATTCTTTATTTTTTTTGTCGCATTCCTAAGCCTTTATTTAATGACCGGCGAAGTCTCCGGTATGAGACTCAAAGAGTAGGAATGCGACAAAAGCAAAATAGTCTCTCTGAATTCAAGGCTTCATGGGGTGTGTAACTGATAGAAAATGTATTTTTTTTTATTTTTTTGGTGAACTACCCCTTTAAGTGTTTAATTCATTATGTATGTCATGTAATTTTGGGTCCCAAGAGTCCCAGGAGTGAAAATCATGAGCTTGCAAAAAAGAAAAACCTTCAAAGTAAATGTACTTAGTTACGGTTCTGTCCACCAGTGTAGCTAGCTGTGTTAGTGTACATACTGTAGAGGGAATAGCAGAGAGAGAGAGAGAGAGAGAGAGAGAGAGAGAGAGAGAGAGAGAGAGAGAGAGAGAGAGAGAGAGAGAGAGAGAGAGAGAGAGAGAGAGAGAGAGAGAGAGAGAGAGAGCTATAGGGAGTGAGTGAGTGCGTGGAGTGTTAGTGATGAAAGAACACATCAGCAGCACTGCACACAGCCCACAGAAGGGAAACAAGAGAAGGAGAGAGTAAAAGAGAGAGAGATAGACGTACAAGAACATTAGGGAAATGAAAATAGGACTGTGGTAGCGCTAGAGATGACAGGCGCTATGTTAGCTGGTCCAACGTAAACCACAATGACAACACACACACACACACATGCACACAAGTGTGCACAGAGGGTTTGGAATGAATGGAACGCATTCGGTGGGACGCATTTTCCTTATAGTCTCCACGAAACAGACTGATATTAACACACGTGGTGAAATACACACGCACATACAATACGCATGCAGTCGCGGCTGGAAATGTCCGCTCTTTGTGCTATATCATTGAATATGCTGTGCGTGTGTGTGTGCGTGTGTGCATGCATGCGTGTGTGTGCATGTGTGTGTGTGTGTGTGTTTGTGTATCTGGGTGTATATGTCACAGTGGCAGATGCTGCCAGGCTTCAGCCAAATGATGGAGACGATAGCTAATTGCTCAATCAGGCAATCTAATCTGGCCAATCTCATTTTCATTTTCTCCTCCCTCCTCCCCTCCCTCCACTTCCTGACCTATCCGCTCAGCAGCTGCCAGGCCCAACCAAACTGCACAACCGGGGGGGGGGGGGATACATTGTGAGTTTAGTGATTCAAAGTGATGTCTGGTTTACTGTGGATTACACAACTTTCAGACGGCATTAGAGCTGACTGTTTGTTTTAGTTTTGCTGTGTAATGTGTGCATGTATTATTTTCCCACTTAAACGGACACCCCCTCTAAATATAATAAAATGTCTAATTGGTTGTTACTTAATTAATTTGTTGTGTTGTTGAGTTATTTTCCAAGTAATTTACAGGCATCATCACACAAACACTGATGTACTGTTACATAAACAATAGTTACAGACATTGCTGGTCGTATACACATCATACGAAAACAAAACATAGGGTACACCATATCCCTTATACAAGGCTCTTTTCCTAAAATCTCTGGCTTGCTCTAAATAGTTTTCCAATCTAAATGTCTCTTTTACAAACATCAAATTCATGTTTTGAGTCATTAATATCCACTTAATTAATATTGTTAAACAACTCTTCTCGGACCCTCCAATAAAAAGGACAATACAAAACAAAGTGATACTCGTTTTCTATTTCTTTAAGGCAGGGGTACCTTTACTATCAAAAGAGCCATTTCTTGGCCCAAATTATTATAAAAAATCTGGAGCCGCAAAATATGTTTGTTTTATATATTTATTTGTGCTTTTTCAATTTTTTCAATATTCCTTTTTTATTGTTTCTCAAAATGAATTTCTCAAATCAGATCAAGTATAGCAGCATTGGCGTTGAAAGCAAACAAACATGCCAGGCATTAATAATTAGTTTCTTATTTTTATCTGGTGTATTAGGCGACGCTTTTTTTCTTTATAATAGGAGAATGTAAGAATAACCTTATGCCTACTACAATAATACATTATGATAAAAATGTAAACAATTATTCCTTTACATACTTCTTTATCCAAGCAACTGGAAGCCACGGGAGAGGGCCTAAGAGCCACATGCGGCTGGCTCTAGAGCAGCAGGATGCCTACCCCTGCTTTAAGGTCACACATTTGGCAGATTCGATCTTCTTCTTCCAACCCAACATATTGGCCTGTTTCAACATGAAGTGGCAATATGCCTCCTCTAATCTGAGCTTCTTTGCTTTAATAGATTATACAGAACATCATGTTTTTGTAATAATCATACTGCATTTCCCAATATGTATACATTTGGTTTACTTCAAATCTATTCTGCCCAAATATGTTTGATCTTATCAAACAGTATATCAACATCAAGGAATAAATCCTCAGCTCCACATTCACAAAACATATCACGCATGTCCACTATCCAAGGTCCAATCTGTTGTTTGTCCCAATTAAATACTTTCTTGGTTAATCTATTATCATTTATGTTGTGTAATCTTCCTTCCACCCAACTTCCCATCCCATTATATTCTGGGACCGGTGTACCTAAATGTGCACCAATGAGAGAGAGAGAGTTTTTGTATCTCTAAAAAAAAAAGAAGAAAACAAAAAAGGAAAAAGGCAGCCAGTCAGTTCTAAGTACGGATTATCCTGCAGTATCTAATTTATATGTAAATACATGGACTCAAACCTACCAATTGGATTATTTTTGCCTTAATTATTGCTGTCGAAAAAGAAATCTGTTAAACCATCTTTGATAAAACACACTTTGTATTTTTGGTTTTATTCACACACACACACACACACACACACACACACACACACACACACACACACACACACACACACACACACACACACACACACACACACACACACACACACACACACACACACACACACACACAGTGTAGCAAAGAACACATTCTCAATGCACACACACCTGCTGTGATAAGTGTGAGACCTACCTTGCATGCCAGGTCTCCTGGGGGTATCAGTGATGTGTAGAGGGGCTATTAATTACCCCTTTCCCATTTTGTGTGTGTGTGTGTGTGTGTGTGTGTGTGTGTGTGTGTGTGTGTGTGTGTGTGTGTGTGTGTGTTGTGTGTGTGTGTGTGTGCGTGCGCGTGCGCACGTACGCAAGAGAAACCCTCGATTGGGGTGGGAGATGGTGCGTGACCCCTCACATATCACCATATCAGCCAGTCATCCGTCTCCGGTGACCCTGGGCCGGAGTCACTCATGCACATTACCCCCGAAGCCAGATGTATGGGAGTCCGCCACACACAAGCACATGCATGCACACAGAGACACAGCGGGGCACAGTTTCAGTCACACATCCAGGCTCACATACCGATATGCATTAAGTGCTTTCTATGGGGCACGTACAACTAGTTTTTTGTCTCTCCCACTGCACGCACGCACGCACGCACGCACGCACGCACGCACGCACGCACGCACGCACGCACGCAGAGCTAACAAGGCTTAAGGGAGACACCCAGTATAGCTTTGAGGACTCTTAAATGTTGCAACGAAGGTCTGTGTGTGTGTGTGTGTGTGTGTGTGTGTGTGTGTGTGTGTGTGTGTGTGTGTGTGTGTGTGTGTGTGTGTGTGTGTGTGTGTGTGTGTGTGTGTGTGTGTGCAGTTCCCTCAGTTGTATTTTCTGTTCCCCAGTCAACATTTTCTGTACCGTATAGGAAAAACAACAAAAGTATTGGCCGAGGTATACTAAGTGTCATAGAGACAGTAATGCAACACCCGTTTATTTTTCTGCTGGTTTGGCATGTCGGACACATATTTGCATATGCGGTGCTGTCCCCGGTACTGGAAGGAGCAGAGGAGAGATGGACATAACACATTATTTTGGTTCAGCCTGGTTTGCTTTTCCTGGTTGTAAACACAATGTTAAGCCCAAATTCTATTTTTCCAATGAATGTAGCAATCCACAGAATGGAAATGACAGGGAAGTGACGTTTCAGACTATGAGAGAGAGAGAGAGAGAGAGAGAGAGAGAGAGAGAGAGAGAGAGAGAGAGAGAGAGAGAGAGAGAGAGAGAGAGAGAGAGAGATCTATTATTTAGCTGATTTTGCCACTTGTTTCTCAGTGGCTATATTATTTTGGGATGACCTGATGTGGTTGGGGACGCGTACCACGTGGGTTCTAATGCCTGATGGAAAATCTCTGGTACGGGTGTGAACAAAAAAAAAAGAATACAAATAAGGTAGAGTACCTCAGTCACCTGTGCAGGTAAGAGACACCTCTTAGCAGCATATACTGTATCCGGTATGTATCAAATGTGTGGGAATATATTCAGAGTCATAAAGTGAGAGTGCCAGTATGATGGCTGTGGAGGAGTATATTCACAGTCATATGGTCTCTGTCGGTGGAAACCTCATATGTACAAAACGGTTACTTTTCAGGATTCAAATTCAAAAGTATTAAAAGTAGCAGATCTACAAGCTTGAAACGTTTCAATCTTGTCGATCTGCTACTTTTGATACTTTTGTTTGACGCTGTAGTAGGATCAAGTAGTACATTCATTTACAACAAAAACAAACTCAAAAAGTTAGAATATGGAGAAAGGAGGTTTCTGCCCTACAGCAATGATGGCAGTGGATTAAATTCACGGTCATATACATACAGTTATAGTGCCAGAGTGACTGCCTGTGTTGCGGTTGCCAAGACTGACATGGTGACACGGCTCAGCGGCTGTTCAGCAGTTTGTTCAGCAGCGTGACGGCACGGCCATGGAAGCCGTTCTGTAGTCTTTCCGTTCAGTTATTGACACCGCGGTATCGCTTGCCTGGCGGCAGCATCAGCATGAACAGGTAGTGGTTGGGGTGTCGAGAGTCTCTGATGATCCGCTCAGCCTTGGCTTTACACACTGCCAGTGGTGGAAGAAGTACTCAGATAGTTTACTTAAGTAAAAGTAGCAATACCACAATATAAAAATACTCTGTTACAAGTAAAAGGCCTGTGTTCAAAATGAGTAAAAGTACAAAAGTATTGGCATCAAAATATACTTAAAGTACCAAAGGTAAAAGTACTAAAATGTTTGAAAATAGCAGATCTACAAGCTCACAACGCGTCGCCATGCGTTGCCTCTGTAGATGGGGGGGGGGGGGGCGCTCTGCTTGGCCTCCTGATCATGTCCTTGGTCTTCTTGTCGTTGAGAAAGAGGTTTTATCTCATGACACTATTTTGTCAGTGACCTGACCTCGTCCCTGTAGGTCGTATTGTCGCCGCTGCCGATCAGACAGATTATTTGATTTTGAAATGGTAGACTTGTGTTGTTCTTATTTTGCCTTTCAGAGGCTGTTGTGTTGCATGGTTAAAGGTCTTGTGACATTAATTTTTCTATTTTTTGGAAGGTTTTATGACCTCAATTACATCCCAAAAAACTTAACTTTGAACACTCAGTGGATTTTCTGTGGTCTGGGGTTTTCTGAATAATTAGGCTAAAAAAGGTGCTGGGGTTGGCCCCTTGATTTTGACGTCATAGTCCCTTAATCCCGCCCCCTCTCCTCCCTGCCCCTCCCCTCCCCTATCATTTCCTTTGAGGGGGAGGGGCGGAGCAGAGGCGATGATTGACAGGCAAAATCCCTCAAAGCGACACCCGCAGGCAAATATTTATTTTTTCATTGCAGTTGAAAAGGCTTTAGAAATCAGAGAGAAAAAAACCTGCCATGGATCACTGGAGTGGATTTTTCAGTTTAAACATTTTAATACACGTTTGACGGACCATGATAAAGACTTTTAATGTGTTGTAAAACCTGAATGAAACCTTTAAATCAATGAATTTCATTCAATCCAACACCAGACCAATTTTAGGTGCTGGCCTGGCAATCTGCCCCAAATATGATATTATGGCCATGATGCACAAACAAATGGAAAAGGTATAGTAAGGTAGGAAATCTAGGCAAAATAATGTATATAGTGAAAGAGTGAGAGAGAGAACCCTGCAGAAATAGGCATAACAGGATGACAACCTATTAATTACCGTTTTATTATTTCGTTGCTGTCAGGGCAGAAACCTCATATCTCCATAATTCAACTTTTTATGTTTTTTTTGTAAATGAACGCCCTACTCCATCATACAAGACTGTCACACAAAAGTAGTGAAAATAGCAGATCTACAAGCTCACAACACGTTGCGATTGTGAGCTTGTAGATCAGCTATTTTCACTACTTAAAAATGCCTTTTTAAACAATTATAAAAAAAGAAACCGTTTTGGACATACAAGGTTTCCACCCGACACCAACGATTTCAACAGATTTACCCCCTCACCATGTTTAACTGCCTCCTCCTCAGTCACTTCATCCTGGCACCAGGCCTGCCTCCGAGCATCACTGCTCTGCTGTCACCATGGCAACCAAGCCTGCATGCTATGCGTGCACGTGTGCGTGCATGTGCATACGAGCGTGCAGTAATTATATACTCACAAATATTATTTTTGAGTTTGTACTTATTTGAGTATGTGCTGCTTGCCTATTCACAAGTCCCTATAATTATATAATGAGAGGATACAGTGTTTAATTGTGTGAATCTGGGCACGCACGCACGTGTGTGTGTGTGTGTGTGTGTGTGTGTGTGTGTGTGTGTGTGTGTGTGTGTGTGTGTGTGTGTGTGTGTGTGTGTGTGTGTGTTTGTTTGTGTGTGTTTATACTTGTATTACTATACCTGTGGGGAAAATGTCCCCACAAGTATAGTAGAATTTGAGAAATAGACATTGTGAGGACCATTTTCCTGGTCCTCACAACACAATTTGTTGTTTTATCGTTAAAAAAGATTTGGGGAGATAGGTTTACAATTAGGAAAAGATTCAGGTTGGGGATTAGGATTAGCACATTAGAGGTTAGTTTTAGATTTGATAGATCTGCTATTTTTCTGGCTTTAGGCTTGCAGTTAAAAATGTCAAACATTTTGAAAAAATGTATTCTCAAAATCGGCCTCCTAAAATGTTGATGTCCTCACAAGTAAGTGATACAAGTGTGTGTGTGTGTGTGTGTGTGTGTGTGTGTGTGTGTGTGTGTGTGTGTGTGTGTTTGTATATACACAGGTGTGTGTGTGTGTGTATACACGTGCGTGTGCGTGTGCGTGTGCGTGTGCGTGTGCGTGTGCGTGTGTGTCGGACACCTGTCTGGGAATATGGCGGAGCAGAGCGGGGGATGTGATCAGGAGATGAGCGTTTCTAAATGCCGCGGTGTCACCGAGCCAGAGGGGCGGCATCATGCAAATGACACGTGTTCTCCTGGCCAGGACAAGCAGTCTGAGGGGAAATCAGCCTAGGTGTGTGTACACTGGAAAAATACTGAGTGTCAATTTCACTGTTGGAGTGTAAAATTGTTACCCTTATGGGTCAAATCACAGGTTGAATTCACACTCAGGATTCACACTCATGATGTGTCTGTGTCATAGTGTGTTTCCCTAAATGCATCCTTTGTGCAGATCGTCGCTGTCAGGTGGAAACCTTGTATGTCCAAAACTATTCGTTTTTTATTATATATAAACGGCAACTAAATTGTGAAAATAGCCGATCTACAAGCTCACAACGCGTCACATTATTACACGTTGTGAACTTGTAGATCTGCTAATTTCACTACTTTTGTGCGACACTTGTATGATGAAGTAGGGCATTCATTAAAAGAAATTAAACATGGAGATACGAGGTGTCTGCCCAATAGTAATATATGTCCGTCTGTGTGTGTCTGTGTGTGTGTGTGTGTGTGTGTGTGTGTGTGTGTGTGTGTGTGTGTGTGTGTGTGTGTGTGTGTGTGTGTGTGTGTGTGTGTATGTGTATATGTCCCTAATGCAATCCTGTGTGTACGTGTCTGTGTGTTTGTGTGTATTTCCCTAATCTGCATTCTGAGTGTATACTTGTCTGTGTGTCTGTGTATGTCCCTAATGTATCCTGTGCCAATCTGTAACCGTGATTGTGTTTGCGCACCGCAAATGCATGCCAAGTAAGTGTCTGCTTGCAAACAGTGGTCCCTTGTCCGTAGTTCTTCTATACATTTGTAATCTAATATAACATGTTGATGTGTTACTGCTGGAGCGACACACGGTTCAGCAACTGGCATAAAAAAACAACAAACAAGGTTACCTAATAAGCAATCTGGGAGAACCCATCCCTTTGAATTTGACGCAGAGCTCTGAATCTGTCTTGAGAGATTACTTAATAAGTGACTAGTATTTTGACATCGGGTATAGACAGACAAGATTCAAAACCGTTATTTCAATATTACTCAATTATTGCTTTAAAGGAGCTGAATGATTGATTGAAAACTATACTGTTACAAGGTTAAAGCTTTATTATTCAGGTCAATCAATGCCATATAGTGCTTAA
>NC_137606.1:20542417-20544917 GCF_963280865.1 Gymnoscopelus braueri | reverse complement strand
CATTTTGGGAGAAGATGAGAGGACAGGAGAGGAGAGGATGGAACCGGGGATGGGGCGGGGGGACGGGGGGGCAAACTCCATCTCCCACATTACTCAGGGGTGAAATATGCATCCACTGGCGTGAGAGAGAGGAAGGCAGCTAACGAAGAGCATCACTGAGCGAGCCAGCATTTGAGCTTTTAGTGCAGATGAAATTAAATTACTCCCTTTCTGTCTCTCTTCTCTCTCTCCCGCTCTTTCTGTCTTTAATAGCGTCCGTACAGCCAGCGTATTAACTTTGGCGGTGACGCGAGGCAGGTTTGGGCAGTATCTTGTATTTCGATCCCTCTCGCTCCTAGGCAGTAAACTTGAGACCATTGTTCATTTTCTTCTCCCTCTAAATTTTTTTCCCCTTTCTTTGTGCTCTGTTAGCAAGTGCTGTTGGCAGCCGCCGATTCCACTCGTCTGTCTGCCAAAGACTTGACAGTGTTTTGAGGTTTGGAAATGTGCTGTTAGACTTTTACTGCTACAGGTATGGAATTTAATTGTGCAAAGGGCAGGGGTCATGTGGTGGGGGGGTCGGGCATTGGCTGATACGCGCTGATCCCTGTTTTCAGCGGAGTGATAATACTCATATACTAGTCACGCATGCGTCATTGGCTCCCAGTGAATTTTGGAAATGTATTTCACATACAAAGGATTTAACAGTCAGTCTCTCAATCAAATATCTGACTTATAGTTCTTATAGACTTACAATAACTAGAATTTTCGCAAATCTAGGAAATTGCAAGTCGCTAGTCGCGGGTCGCGGCCGCCGGGACGCGACCAATACGCCGGAAGGAATACCGTTGGAGGCAGCGCGACGTGTGATTCGAATTCGGTGCAGATCGTTTTGATTTTAGGAAATAGGCCCCTCCCACTAAATAGATAGGCCCCTCCCACAAATGTAACGGGCCAATTATGTTTTCACTCCTGAGATCTCTTGCGTTTAATTTTGAGAGGATTTATCCCTCCAAAAAAATCTTGTTTTTGCATGAAACGGTTACATTTTGCGCATTTGTGGCGCCCCCTATGGATCAAAATGGAAATGCTTTTGGGGCTTCCTTGAGTGAACCCCACTTGACATGTGATTCAAATTTTGGATTGATTGGACGTTTCGTTTGTGTTTTTGCCATTTTTTGTAAAACAGGCCCCTCCCACTAACTTTGGAAGCTAATTACAGACAAACTGTATAGACTTCCGCTTGGATATGTTTATTGCATGGGTCCAGAGATCATATGTACCGATTTTTGTG
Source organism: Gymnoscopelus braueri (assembly GCF_963280865.1). Classification (NCBI taxonomy): domain Eukaryota; kingdom Metazoa; phylum Chordata; class Actinopteri; order Myctophiformes; family Myctophidae; genus Gymnoscopelus; species Gymnoscopelus braueri. The sequence continues at coordinate 20,543,644 of NC_137606.1, read as the reverse complement.
AGATTTGGACAAAATCTGTAGGAGGAGGAGCTAAAAGTGTGTTTTGAAGAAAATGTATCCAGACAAAATCTGTAGGAGGAGGAGCTAAAAGTGTGTTTTGAAGAAAATGTATCCAGACGCAATTGGGCGACCTACGGTTCAAGAGTTATAGGCCAAAAGGTAAAGTGGGCTGTTATAGCGCCACCATGAGGCCGACTTGTGTAATTCTTTTTTAAATAATTTTACAATAAACTATGAACCTCCCCTCCAACTCTAGCCCTTACGGTTTCCAAGAAAAGAATACTTGAATGGGAGTTTTTTCATTTTCCCATTAAAGTCGATGGGGACATTTAATTCACTAATAAATCAATATCAATTAAACTATGTAACTAATCTCTTAGAAAATATGATAACCATCGATTTCCGAGTGTGGGAAAAATAAACTGTGGGAGGAGTAGCGCGCCAAAATAAAGTTCATCTAGAATAAAGAATAAAGTTCATCTATTACTATAGTCTGGTTGCCCTATATTATCATAATTATATATAAATTGATATGCTTTAGTGTTCTAACCGTTAAGTCTTCTTGTCCTATACTTAAAGGGATATTTCACTTTAAAAAAAACTTTTGGTCATTTTATCATCTACTCATGCCGAAACGCAACTTCACCATTGACATGGAGAAAAATTACTGTTTTCGTCTTAGTCGTGACCAATGAGAAGCAGATTGTGTTGTCTGCAAAGCTGGCACTTATGTGTTATTTACACCTGCAAGCCCATATAAACACTGCAGAGCACCAGACAGCACACAAGTGAGAGCTCTTCTGACAATTAAATTGACCAAATATGTTGTTGTACAACCTGGCAAATAAAACCATATGGTGTATTGAGAATGGGCTACCTCTCTTTTTCTAAAATAAGCTTAAGATACTTTAGAGAGATATTATTAGATGTAGTTACAAAGCTGAATATTCATACAGAAGTCAAGAGGCTTACTTTAAATCAGTGGTTCTCAAACTTTTTAATTTCAAGGACCCCCATAACTGAGTGTACAATTTGTACACTCTCAGTTATGGGGGTCCTTTGTACAGTACTAATGGAACCAAATGGACCTGTAAGGGTCCATTTGGTTTCATTAGTACACTCTCAGAGTTACAGATCTGTAAGGGTCCATTTGGTTTCATTAGTAAATGCAGTATGTGACAGATTTTTTTTGTTATAGAGAGATTATTTTGATATCTGAATTTTCAA
>NC_137606.1:20514917-20534917 GCF_963280865.1 Gymnoscopelus braueri | reverse complement strand
ACTGTGGGAACAGGCTTTTTTTCATGCACCTTGCTAATGGGTGAAGTTGCGCCTACAGCCCTACACATTAAAATCCTCAACTCCAAAGAGGGTACTAATGGAACAGAATGGAACCAAATGGATTTGGTTCCATTTGGCGGTTCCATTGTTACCCTCTTCAGAGTTAAATCAACAGCATTTTACTGTGTATGTCTATCTGGCACTGTGGGCCAGGTGTGCCATGAAAGCCCCTCTCCTCATGTGGTCAATAGTTGAGACCTCTTCCCGGGGGACCAACAACCTTACAGAGAGCTCTGAGAGATGACAACAATAGACCCACCTAATCTGATCGCCACACAGTAAGGTCCTCAGTGTTCATTGTGAACTCTCAGAGTTAACCACAACAGAGTTAATGCTGCAATCCAGAAGATGTACGTATGTTGTTCTCCGGATTTGAACTCAGGTCTTCTGCGCAGGAGAAGAAAATATACCAGTGAGATGAGATGGAATGCCCACTGGTCCTGGGTAGATATATGGTGCTTATGAGCTTCAGGCAGTACCACTCGTCAAACTTTAGTGTACCCGACATCAAGGTGTACATTTCTGAATAGAAGAGCAGGGAGACCACCTCCAACCTCCACAGTTGTGCTAGTTATATTGTAATAATATACTCTACCATACAGATCAAGAATCAAGGAGGTTTTATTTGTCACCGACTTATACAAGTACAAGCAGCAAAATGTTGTTGGGACTTGTTCTGCTAAAGACTGTGCAACATCCATATGGAGTCAGATCAGTCTCTTAATTAATAAATGTACAAGTCCTGGTTTGTATCCACACAGGGTGATTTTTGAACAAACAACTTCTGGTTTGCAAGTGTTTTTCGGATTTGTGTTTCAAATCCACACTTTCAAATGCTCTGCTTCACGTCTGTGTTTCAAATCCACACTTTCAAATGCTCGGCTTCACATAATATGTGATCCAAATCCAAAATTCCAGCTGCTCTGCTTCACAAATATAATTCTCTATTTATCTCCAAATCACTCAATTTACAAATGCACACTTAATTAACTTTGCAAATAAAAAATCTAATTACAAATGAAAAAGTAATCTACAAATGATGTTTTTTTCCCCACACATGTCATATAAATCCACCATCATGCAAATCGGTTGATGTGCATTTACACACTGCTTCTCTGTGGTGAAATTCCTCTGTGTATTTGTGAATATTTTTGAGACGCCCCTGACGTTGGGCGTAGACGAACGTCATCATGATTCTGATTGACAGGTTCATCAGCTAATCAGACGGGTTCGCTTTCAGCCAATTATGTCTTTTTACATTTTCTCCACCAATCAAATGAGACATGGGTGTAATTAAATATAGGCTACTCCATACTACATTAAATTCAAGTTGGGTGAGATATAGACCTACTTATTATTATCCTACAATGTATTGATTGAATATTGATTGAATACTTTATTAACAGTTTGCAGTGGTGTAAAGTAACTAAGTACATTTACTCAAGTATTGTACTTAAGTGCATTGTGATGAAGGACTCCTGTCTATTTAGCTATGTGGGTCACAGTGACCTTATTGATAATTGTGTTCAGCCTAGAGAGAGGGACTGGAAGGTAATTGCAGTACAGGGCCAGGTGTGTTCAATTTAGTTTAGCCCAGGTGTGTTGATTAGTGGGGCGTCAGGAGCGTCTCAGAAAGATTCACAAATGCACAGAGGAGTTTCACCACAGAGAAGCAGTGTGTAAATGCACATCAACCGATTGAATTTATATGACATGTGTGGGGAAAAAATACATAATTTGTAGATTACTTTTTCATTTGTAATTCAATGTTTTATTTGCAAAGTTAATTAAGTGTGCATTTTGTGGATTTGGATCACATACTGCATGTGAAGCAGAGCATTTGAAAGTGTGGATTTGAAACACAAACGTGAAGCAGAGCATTTGAAAGTGTGGATTTGAAACACAAACGTGAAGCAGAGCATTTGAAAGTGTGGATTTGAAACACAAACGTGAAGCAGAGTATTTGAAAGTGTGGATTTGAAATACAAATCCGAAAAACACTTGCAAACCAGAACTTGTTTATTCAAAAATCACCCTGTGTGGATACAAACCAGGACTTGTGCATTTATTAATTAAGAGACTGATCTGACTCCATACATCCAAGACATACAATAATATGATTATTAAGAAGAAATAATAAAAAAATATATACAGTGAGAAACAATTATAAGATCTGGTCTTAGACAGGTATTAGCTTATCAATATGCAGCAGTTCCAGAAGTGTGCAGGTGACATACATAAATACATATCTAACTGTGCAGGTAAAGAGCATATGCATTTCTAAATCAATTGGAGATTGGTGAAAATAATGTTTTATTCACTAAAAAAGATCCGGATTGCAAAGAGAGGACTTTACTGTGTGTGCGCCTCCTGTCCCTGCGCCTCCCTCGCTCCCCATGCAGATGAAAGAGGAGAGAAAGTCCGGCGAAAATGACTTTTTTGTCGTGGCCTCGACTTTTAATTTCCTTAATTGATTCCCCCCCTCTCCCGCGGAGAGGTATAGGGGTTTGCAGACACAAAAGTAATTGATTTCAAAATTTTAATCCCTCTTACTGCGACGCGATCCGGGGGCCTCCCCGCCTTCGATGTCCAATCCATACAAACTCAATTAATGTGCATGGAGGCGATACGGGATACGGGGAGGAGGAGGAGGAGTCTCCTCTTTGATCCTGCCCGGCTCACTGCTGATGCTCATTTCTGAATCATCCTTTAGTGTGGCTTTGATTTGAGGCTCGCAAGAGACACAACCCCCCCCCCCCCCCCAGCCCCCCCTGTGAGATTAAAACATGAATATTACTCCAGCATTCAAAACGCTTTTCACTCTTGTGTTTTACTTAACAGTAAAATCCTTAGTATTCATTTCACTGTGAGAGTGTACACACTTACGGGTCCATTTGGTTCCAATTGTACACTCTCACGGTGAAATTAACACTCAAGATTTTGGATAATAATAATAATTATTATCATAACAACAATAACAATAATAATGGTACGAATCTTAAAAAGGCTCAAACATACAGTAATTAAATTGGAGCGCTTTATCAAGAATGCAAAAACCGGTTCATTTCCCCCCAGGCATACAGCTATAATAAATGATGTGTCACTATCATGCATACGCTAGTAGAAATCCCTTCCAACAGGTTCACATGTCTTCTTTTCATGAGGCAAATTAGAAAGTGCCTTGTGAAATGTGCCATGTAGTTTGAATACTAATGCAATACATGAGGGAGTCTCCCCAGTGTTAATAATCATGATTCTAATATTCATTGTGGAATATCCTGGTAATGTATTCATTTAAACACTGCTTTATGTCAAGCTCTATCCTTTCAATTTCTAGTGTCTGTATGGGTTTCTGTACTTCTGCTGTCTGTCTTTCTTTCTTTCTTTCTTTCTTTCTTTCTTTCTTTCTTTCTTTCTTTCTTTCTTCTTTTCTATTGTGTGTGTGTGTGTGTGTGTGTGTGTGTGTGTGTGTGTGTGTGTGTGTGTGTGTGTGACATAAACAATTTGCTTCAAGATTGTTTTATTAATCAGAAAAGTAATTTATAGAATAAACGCAGCCCTACTTTCTTTCTGTCTTTCTATCTCTCTCTCTCCATCAATTCACCTAGCCTTTCACTCCAGATGAATTTATTACACTCTTTCTCTTTCCATCCATCACATCCTTTTGTATTTTTTGAAGTGGAAGGAACTGTTTCTGATACCTGGTCATGAGTACATGACCGATTCCAGACATGGATTTCATATTTCATGTTTACTTCCTCCTTTCCCCGGCCTGTCCTAGTTGAAGTGTGGTTCTGTTATCCTTTGTGCACGCAACAACATGGCACAATGCTGCATCTGATACATCCTCACAGATCACCGCTACACAGATCAATACTGTATATACTCCATGTTCCAGCGCACACTTGATGAATGTGTTGAAATGAAATCCAAACCTCTGCCGCACGCTTCCCTGTAACCGCACGTTTACAGAGCAATTTTGAACGTGATGTTTTTATTTTTTTCCCTTTTTTTCATTTTGTTGTTTTTTTTTTTGGTTGCAGGGCTTAATTTTACCGCTGCCTGAATACTTCTGAGAGGCCTTTTGGACTTTGGCATGCGTTGAGTAGAATGAAATTAAACTAGCCCTCTCTTGCACTTTCAGTCAAACTTCAAAGGGCCCAAACCTTGGCATCGAGAAGGCATTGAAATGAACAGTTTAAAAATATCTTCTCTCTGTATGACATTACGAACCCTGCAGAGTGTGTGTGTGTGTGTGTGTGTGCGTGTGCGCGTGCGTGTGCGCGTGCGCGTGCGTGTGCGTGTGTGTGTGTGTGTGTGTGTGCGCGTGCGCATGTATGTGCGTCTCTGTCTGTGTATGTACAGTATGTGTATGGGCCTGTGTGTGTGTGTGTAGTCAGTGTATTTTCCTTTGTGTGTGTGTGTGTGTGTGTAAGGCTGGAGCTGACATCAGAGCCAGAGGGAAGATTTATGGGTGTGTGAATGAGTGTGTGATTATGGCCCAGATTTAGCAGTGTGTGAAGGAGACACAGCAGAACCCTGTGATAGACCCCCGGGGTCGCCCCACCCACGGCAAACTCCACTCCATGACTCCGAAAGCAGCTCTTGAACGCAGCGGCGTATACCGACATGCTGCCGCTGTAAGCTAGAGTAGCTTAAACGGGGCTCATTATCTGTGGAGGCATACTAGAAACAGCTTGACCCGACGTGACACTGCACAAAAACAGTCCAAATAGCGCTATGACTTTCAGTTGACCTTGCTCGCATATCGTAGCTCTCTAGTCTACACCCTGGAAAAAAATGCATTTTTAAAACATAAAAATAAATCAACATCAACAAGAAAAGCTCCATTTGTTTGTGGAATTGAGGTTTTGGGGGCCAGTTGAAGCTCGGGTCAAATGCGTGGAGTTTTATGTGCGCTTCAGCCATTAAGCTTTACGAGATTTAAGAGATGTTGTACTGGTTTGTTGCTGTTTGTGGCTTGCTTGTTTACTCCCGTCTCTCTGATAGTGTGTGTGTGTGTGTGTGTGTGTGTGTGTGTGTGTGTGTGTGTGTGTGTGTGTGTGTGTGTGTGTGTGTGTGTGTGTCTGTGTGTGTGTGTGTGTGTGTGTGTGTGTGTGTGTGTGTGTGTGTGTGTGTGTGTGTGTGTGTGAGTGTGTGCGTGTGTGTGTGCGCGTGCGTGTGTGTGTGTGCTGGTTAGTTGCATTCTATTTCAGAGTCCAGCATGCACTTATGGTTTCTCGACAATGCACAGACGACCCTCTCCTGGGAAGGTTAAGTCAAGTTGTTGTGTTTGGCTCACGTCTTTTGGAAACCGGCACTATTTAATAACCCTTCATCCCGCGTGCCGCCAGTCCCTACGGCCTGGTCTTTTCATTATGTTTTCAGAAGTCCATGGCTTTCTGTCTGTACCATCTTTCTATAGCAGACAGCATCTTTCTGGAGTAGTCGCACGGCATTTCCCCCAATTATTCCTGGTGTCGGTCAGTGGTGGACAAAGTACTCAACCCCAGTAATTGAGTCAAAGTATATTGTTAAATTAAGCACACTTTTGTGCTCATAAGACGTCACATTGCAACCCATTGTGAGCTTGTAGATTGGCTATTTTCACTATATTTGAAAACAGGAGTCAAATGTACAATATTCGTCTTTGAATTGTGGTGGAGGGAAAGTCTCCAAATATGCAAATGCTCAAGTAAGGTACAGATACCCAAAAGATGTACTTAAGTACAGTACTCAAGTGAATGTACAGTACTTCTTTACTGTCCATCACTGGTGCTGGTCGAGGTAGCGCCCGTCTAGCTGCCCGCGGCTGGGTTTTCTCGTGGCGAAGGCAGCGACGCCACTGATGGATTTAGGCCGGGATTAAGAATGACGGGATAATTTCACTGCATGGTAAGAGCGCCTGTCTGTCTCCAGGGCTATCCCTGTCCTGAAGTCTGAAATCACGGCTGACGCGCGCACCGAGCATGATAGAAGACCGGGAATGACAGAGTGCACTCTGTGTGCACGTGCGTGTGCGTGTATGTGTATGTGCAGAGTTGGATTTGCTGGGAGGGATTGGGGGGGTGCCATGCCTCTGCTTTTGACATCCCCTCCTCTGGTCATCCATTTTTATGGCCAGTGAGGATATGACATAATTATGTTATGTTATGTTCCTCTTGTTTGACATGCACATCACAACTACATTGGACAAACCTGATGCATTGTTTGAGTGTATAGCACAAGTGTTAATTTTCAACACTTGTCCACAGGAGGCTTTTCTAAACAGAATTATCACTAATCTAAAAACCAATCAAACACCAGGAATTAAACATAATTATAATCAAAATCAGACACAATACATTAGCTGTGAAACAAAAGCAACATAATCATTCCAGTAACCAATCAGAATCTATGTAAGCACTGTTGATTTGATTTTAACCGTAATTTGAGTCCTCTCTTAAAGGAGTAGTTCAGCCAAAAAATAATCTTATTTTCTATCAATTACAAACGCCCTGAAGCCTTGAATTCATGGAGAGTTTTTTTGTTTTTCTCGCATTCCTAAGCGTGTGTGTGTGTGTGTGTGTGTGGTGTGTGTGTGTGTGTGTGTGTGTGTGTGTGTGTGTGTGTGTGTGTGTGTGTGTGTGTGTGATGCTGCAAGTGTCCCTTTATGAATTTTGAAATTGTTGTAGCCTATACAAATTAATCTTTGGACGGTTAATTACACATTTTGTCATCCGTTTTTTTTTTGCGAACAAATCAGTCTCTTTTTTTTACCAAATAGAACCATACATTGTGCAAATCGAAGATTTGACAGTGTTTCCATTCACACTGCAGTGTCTGAGGCTTTGCTGTGTAATGCGCTGCATGTGCATGCCAGTGCATGCAGGCATGTGCTGCCATGATGCTTTATGGCAGGATGTACAGCCACTGTTTTCACACACTCCCCCCCCCCCCCTGATTGCATTTACTACTATTGCAATAAAAGAGGACTCCCGCTCATAAGGAACCCATCAAATCATAACATAAGGCTGAACGATTGGCCCAAACTGCCCGACAGACATTGATAGATCTATCGCTATCCAATCCGAGGGGAGAAGGGGGGAGATGGTGGTGGGCGGAGGGGGTCAGAGTAGCCCCCAGATTCCAAGCTTCCAAAGAGGATGTCATTTGTTTTTCCTGGCCATCTTTTGGGGAGGGATGTGTAACTCAAGCCGTGGCCGCGGCAGACGGACGTGCACACATGGCGCGCTCGCTCAGAGCACCCTGTTGACAGAGCTCCTGGGATCCCGGAAAAGGACGACCGCGGCGAGCGAGGCGGGAATACCGACTCGTCCGGGTTTGACGACGGACATGGAGCGAAAACGCTGCAGCCGGCTCCCCGCTCTTCCACGCCCGCCCGAATAAGTGGAGGAATTCAGAGATGAAGAGGAGGATGAGGACGACTGTAGGCCTTGTCTGGATAGCTGTGGTCTGATTAGTCATCAGGGTTCATATTGACACTGTCGGGCAGAAAACATGTATCTATATTTATGTTTTTTTTTATAAATGAATGCCTTATTTTATACTTTGTCATATGACAGTGTTGAGCGAAAGTAAAGAAAGTAGCAGATTTAGATGTGACGGTTTAGATGTGGTATTTTCCTACTGTGTTTGTTTTCAAATTTTCACCAATAATGACATGCCCAAAATAGGTACACCAGGTTGTATGTGGTTATTATAAATATTGAACCAATGAAAAGTATTAAAAAGAGCTTGAGACTAGATAATAACTACATTGGATCCACTGGATCACAGGTTTCTTTTGACATTTCCTGAAAAACACCAGTTTTGGACATGCAAGGTTTCTGCCCGTCAGCAAAGATTTCTTTTTTTTTGCATGTTCTTTGTGCACATGGCTGGCGACAGTGCATGTAACTCAATTACAAATCAACTGCCTGAGTGGACATTACACTTAGTCTGATATGAATAAACACTAATGGACCAACACATGGAATACAATACAGAGAAAACATTAAAAGCCAATGAGCAAATACTGTATGTATACGCAGCCCTTATGGAATCACCACAAAAATAGCAATGACATACTTCTCCTCAAACTGGTAATGGAAAGACAAAAAGAGAAGGGGAAGGAAAGAGTAGAAGGAAAGAGAAAGAGAAGAGTAGAGAGAACTCCCAGCCTTGCGAGGAGAGGAACTATGGGAGCCATCAACACTCACCTCGGCACAAAAACAGAGAGATGATGAAAGAGAAGCGGAGAGGGGGAGGAAAGGTGAAGGAGTGAGAGACGGAGAGAGTGAAGGTTAGAACGACAGAGAGACAAGCAGATGGGGTGATATGCAGACAGACTGTGAGACTGAAGGGTGAAGAGCACAGGACAGGAGGAGCATGTACTGAGAGATGGAGCCAGTGATTAAAGTGAGGGAACAGGGAGGGAGAGAGAGAGAAATGATGGAGAGAGCATTCTCTACAGAGGTAAAGCCAGTCCATTTTTACACTTTCAGAGTTGACCACTTTCAACATGGCATCCATATTTTGGGTCAAAGTCAAAGTTTAGCGATTGTTTTGCAAAAATTCAGCAATAATTTGACAAACTCCCAGCCCATCGCATTACGATGCGTAGTGAGTTTATAGATTGGATTTGATTTGTAGATTTTACTGTCTGTACTGTCTCTAATAGGCTACTTATGTTGCTTGACGATGCCAGACAATTGGAGCGCTTTGCCTACCAATTCGTCTGGTGACATCTAAATTCATTATATGAGATAGAATAGCGGTGAGAACGGCCGCTAACAAACCTACACCCACTGTGAAAACCAGTCCTGATTCCATCCCAATATGAAGGACCGCCCTAAAGTATTTGTATTGGTTCTGCAATGCAGTTTGTTTTTAAATCTCTGAATGGTTGCCACACAGTTCTAGCTCCTACATTGAATTTAGATGCGAGGTTTCGGTGGCGGAGATCTCCGGTCGTCTGGTTACGCAAGGCTACTCAGGAGGTAGAGTGGTTGTCTGGGAGCCGAAAGGTCACCAGTTCGATCCCTGGCTCCTTATTAGCAGATTGGTGTCAGTCGGTGTTTATGTGTTTATTTGTTTATTTATTTGGATCCCCATTAGCTACTACCTTAGCAGCAGCTACTCTTCCAGGGGTCCACACAGAAATAAATTACATAACATGAAAACATTTTACATGACAGTATAAAAAAACAGTTAAACACTTAAAATACAACCAAAATGGTAAAAAATAATAATCAATCTCGATTATATGGTGTAGTAAATCATTGGATACATTTAACATCTGTGGTGTTGTGTGTGTCAATGTAATGTGCTTTGTAAAGTGCTTTGGATAACTTGTGCTATAGACATGCAGACCATTCACAACAGTGTTGAAAAACCTGAGCATGGTAGTAGAGGTTTAGTTTTCATGAAGAGAGGCCCAGGGTCTGAAGCGAGCACCATGTTTCCCACTGATGGAAGTGCCCACCAGGGCTTGTCTCTCAACGAGCAGAACTGGGACCACTTCACTGTCCAAACACTGCCGTCCCCGATGTCCCCTTACTGCAACATGACATACTTATGTACTGACATGGGGATATTCACACACACACACACACACACACACACACACACACACACACACACACACACACAGAATTAGCATGCTGTACACACACGAACACGGGCCTGCATGCATACACAAGCAACACACACACATACATACATACATACATACATACTACAAGCAGGAACAAGCACACAGACATGACTAGCGGGTGGGTTCGTATTTGTACGTGTCATGCATACTGTATGTAACTTGAGGCACAGTCAAAAGTGCGTGACATCAGCTGACAACACACATAGTTTTGTGTGTGTTGGCTATATCTGTGCATTTTTATCTGTGTGAGAGAAACCGTGTGTGATTCTGTTGGGTGTGCGTGTGAAAGAGGTCTGTCCCAGACAACTGTTTTCACAAGGGAAATGAATGGGGATGAAAAGGCAGCTGGTGGTGTGTGTGTGTGTGTGTGTGTGTGTGTGTGTGTGTGTGTGTGTGTGTGTGTGTGTGTGTGTGTGTGTGTGTGTGTGTGTGTGTGTGTGTGTGTGGTCGTCCTTAATGATTATTATGTTTTAACTCCCATTTCATGGATAGAGTCATTACGTCCCAGTTTTTCCATTCTCCTGGCAATGGAAAAGAAAACATATCCCCTTCTGTCGCTTATTGCAGAGACCTCCTCTTCTACTCGCACACATCGAACCACAGACAGACACACACACAGACACAGACACAGACACACACACACACACACACACACACACACACACACACACACACACACACACACACACACACACACACACACACACACACACACACACACACACACATTGACATGTGTACACACACAGTCCGTAACCCGTGCACACATACTTACTCTGACACACATAAGATGGGCCGCAGATGACAAACCAATATTTGGGTTTGTTGGGCGTCCTGTGTGGAGACTGGTATGGATGGAGGTGAGCAGGGTTAGGAGCCGGGCGGGGGATATGGGTGGGGGTTCAAGGTGGGGGTGCTGGGGGGTCGGTGGAATGGGTTGGGGGTTCGGGGCGGGGTGCTGGGGGGTGGTGTTTGGAACCACCCATCTCAGTAAGGACCTCAGACACATGGACAAACAGCCACACAGAGCTCCTCCTGCGAGTTACCACGGCACCCAGCCACTGTTAGGGCCTCACCGGATCGAGGAGCAATCAATCACAATGACAGCTCCCTCTTAGTGCCTTGTAGGACCCTGGGATAGGTGGGATTAAAAACAAGGGGGGTGGTGTTCTCGGGGGAGGTGGGGGTGGGGGTGACGGGCAGGACGCGGTGTTTCGAAATAGCACCTCGATAATCACCGTCACCTTTGACCTAATAGGGAACGCCGTTAAACGGCATTGATCAGAGTGTATCGAACACATAATAAAAAAACTCAAATTAGTTCCAAGGTCAGAGGGCGCGGTCGGGGCGCGTTAAAACCCTGACCTTACCTGCTCTGTTGTGTGATGAAGAAAGTCTAAAGGAGACCAAACAGAAGGTTATAGGTGCCTCCAAGGGTAACCATGGGGTAGGGGCTGAGAGGTCAGACTCAAGGTGGTTTCAGGAATTCACTACAACATTACAAGAACGTTAAGTTGAGATTTGCCCACCGCACCATGTGGTTTCATCTATGACAGTGAGTGTGTGCATTCTCACTCTCAATGTATTCAGCGTTGAGGAAATATATATTGAGCGCAGCAATGGCAAAAGAGAGGGAGAGATTGAGAGTGAATGGAGAGAGACAATGTTTCCTACCTGTTAATACCCATGTGTATTCACCTCAGTGGAATGTGGCTCTACATAGTTATAGGTAATTGAGTGTCTCGACAACGGCCCGACCCCCCCTTCTGGTATGAGCCGGGTGGAAGTGGTATTGCGGAGCAGGGGTTGTGTTGACAGAGGCAGAGACAGCGCCGAACGCAAGGCTGACCTTTCACCTTGCGCCTTCCCCCAACCCCCTCCCCTCCCCTCCGCTCAAAGCTGGAAACACAGGAAGTAACCAAGGTCGCTCAGATGAGAGCGTCTGTCAACACGCTGGGGGAATTGAAAACGAGTTCCTGAAGGAGGTGGAGGTGGAGGAAGAGTCAGCAGAGGATGGAGGCTCGGCGGAGCAGTGGCGAGCTGCCTGCCATTTGGGTGGAGACGAAGCAGGGAGGACATTTTCCAATTTGGGCGCATGCTGAATGAATCAGCCTTGTCATCCAGTTGGCCCACAGCTTTAAACAGCTCCCCGGGAGAATCCGACAAAATGTTCTTGTTTTTTTTCCGTTTTTTCCCTCACTGGAGATTGAACAGGAGGACAGTCGTAATAGAAAGAGCATGTTTGATTTCACTCACATTCATCTTGCTATTACACAGATGACTGCGGCAGTGAGGGAAATGGAAGAGATCTGTGTTTGATATACTCGTCACCAATTTCTCTCCCTTTCTGCTTCTTATCAAAGTTTGAAAAGGTAATGGGGAAAGCAACACTGTCTGTTTTTCTTTGGGTGGTTCTGTCTGTCTGTGGCTCTGCTACCGGTCCTCTTGCTCTCACTCTCCCACCCCCCCCCCCCCCCTTCCCTTTTCCATTTCAAAGTGGTTTGTAACGGACGGGTTTTCTTTCTGACTTGTAAGAAAGAGGCTCTGTTGCCAGACAAAATTGAGCACAGACATCCATATGTTTATGCTGTGTGCGTGATGCTAACGTTGGAGGGTGTGCACACAATCTGCCTTTAGCCATCAAGCTTTTGACAGAATGGATCATTCTGTATACATTCTGCGAGCTCCTTTTGTACAATGTTCAATGCCGTGTCTTTTTGAAATCCTGCACACTATCTACTTAAATTCTACCACGAGGTATGTTCCCGAGATCAGAGAAACGAGCCGGAATTGAATGATGGGGTCCACACCGGGCGGGTCTGTGTATTTTCATTCACCGTTACGCTAACCTTGTTTAACTGAAAGGGCTACCTTAAGTCCATTTGTTTGCACTGTACTTGCTGCAAACGCACACTGTATATGCTTACTGAGAGTGCCGGCGGCTACACTTTGTCCGTCCAGCGCGCTGTGCGTGTGTTGTATAGGCGAGGGCATCTGTTTCCACTAGGCCATACAGACCTCAGTGAAGAGGAATGCCTCAGTGTCTTTTGGAGTAAAACCTATATGGCACACTCTTATCCCATATGTGTTCCTGCTGTATACAGTACATACTGTAGGTTTTGTGTGTGCGTGTTTACAATGTACGAGGTTGCACTGCCGTGGCACCGTGATTAGATTTCCTGTTTATGTGGTGTGCTATGGGAAGAAAGTGCTTTGTGCTTCAATTTCATGCCTCTGAAATGAACGGGACGCCAGTGGGACTTAGTAGAGAAAACAAACACACAGACGACATAGATGCAGACGTAAGCAGGGACACACACACTTGTACAATGCACACAAACACATGCACGCACGCACACACGCACGCACACACGCACGCACACACACACACACACACACACACACACACACACACACACACGCACACACACGGTGCGCACTCACACACACACGGTGCGCACGCACATACACAAGCATGCACATGCAGTACACACACACACACACACACACACACACACACACACACACACACACACACACACACACACACACACACACACACACACACACACACACACACACACACACACACACACACACACATGCGGCTACACAACATGGCTACACACATACAGTACTGGTGTCATACAAAGTACAATAGCGGGAAACGCTCCCATCTGTTGACCTGCATTTGTTTTCCAGCTTTTGTTTTCACTGCGAGACACCACCCCCCCTTCCCCGTCTCTCTCCCTGGGCGACTTCATTATAAATGTATAACTAAGTTTGGATAACCACAGAACGCCCTCGCTCAGCCTAGTCCCGTGTTTCTCAACTCCATGCCTGGCAACGCGCATTCCGACACATCCTGGTGTCCAAACCGTTCCAGGACAGCAACGCGAGGAGTCTGTTGCAGCAGCAGAATGCCACTTAACTAAGCATACCGACCAGCCCACGGCATCAACCCCGCGGTCTCCCTGCGGTTTCAACTGCCACCCCCCCCTCCTTTGCTAACGCTGCAGTACAGCCAGCCGTCGGCACGGAGAGATAGCGGGAGGCTAAATCACCTTGCTGACAGCCAGCCTCCTCTCTCTCTCTCCTACTGTAGATATTCCTTCAGCATACCCCCGCTGACCTCCGAGGAGGAGGATGCCGCGAGGAGCTGCTTGGTCAGCGGCGGGGCTAATGATCCTGTTTGTCAGCAAGCCCTCTGTGTGCGATGTTGTTTTTTAATTCAACATGGAGGATAAAAAAAGACAAGCGCCGTGACCCCTGACTCCTGAACCGAGGTCCCAAGAGGGAGCGAGGGCCAAATCAAGGGGCCGGCGTGGGGGGGATGTGGGGATGGGGGGGTGGGAATGGGAGGGCTGTGCAGCAACATGTGGTCGTCTCGTTTGGGGCCGGGACAAACGTTTTTTCTCTAATTGGCCGTGCAATCTGCCACAGCTGGGACGGATTAGGGGGTAAAATGTCCTGCCTTGAAAGGAGAGAGCAAGGAGACTGGCATAAGACACACGGAGGAGCGAGCGAGGGAGGGAGGGAGGGAGGGGAACGGATGATGGCTTGGAGGAGAGGGGGGTAAGCGCTGTGATGAAGAAGAGGAGAAAAGGGCAGCGAGAGGAAGGGGTGCACCGTAAAATAGTTTTAAATTTAAAAAGTGAAAGTGTAAAAAAAGAATGCATTTTTTTGGCACTTTCAAGGTTAAATTGACACTCCAGATTCTGCCATACTACATGAGGTATGAGTTGGCACGGTGCGGACCGATGACTGAACGTTTGCCCACGATGAGGGGGCGGTGATGGGGGGGGGGGGGGGGGTATGTGGAGATATTGACTTGGACAGTGAGAGAATGAAAGAAAGAAAGGGAGAGAGACAGGCGGAACATAAAACCCAGAAAGACAGACAGAGGGAGCAGAGGAGAGAGAGAGACGTATTGAGGGCAGTGGGCAGATGTGTCCGGATATCGACAGCACGGCTGGAATGTGCTGATAGCGAATATGTCTGCAATACATGTCTTCATTTGTGTACTGGGCACACATACTGTACACGCACACGTGTGTGCGCGAACACACACACACACACACACAGACACACACACACACACACACACACACACACACCCACACACACACACACAGTCCAGCTGTGTCTCACTGTGGTAGTGATGAGCAGCTGTGTTCCTGGCCTGCTGCTCCTGCATGCAGTACACTATACACCACAGTGATATAATTAATCTATACAGCGTTGTACAAAGGTGTCGTTGGCTGTACATAGGCAATCTATAAGCTGACAACGCGTCGCTTGGCGACGTGTTGTCAGCTTACAGATCGCCCATTTACAACGAGCGGCACTGTCAAATGACAAAATACAAATGCGGCTTCATGCTGCCGGTGTGCGGAGGTGTACGGAGTGACACAATGCAAATGATGTGTTTTAAGAGTAGTGAGTGTACATAAAGCACAGCGCAGCTTATCAAGGTATTCGCCCTCTCGATGTCCTCTCCTTTATTGGATCGCCTGTCGGCTGTGCATGCGTGACATTCCCAGCTGTCTCCCTATATCCCTCCAACAGTGTGCGCGCGTGTTTGTGAGTGTGTGTGTGTGTACGAGAGAGTGCGTGTTTGCATTCAATATTATGTGCATACAGCAATGCTCTCCTGTCTGTGTATGTGATTGTTCAGTGAGTTTTGGCGCTTGTGTGTGTGTGTGTGTGTGTGTGTGCGTGTGTGTGTGCGTGCGTGCGTGCACACTTCTTTTGTACGTTAATCTACAGTACCATATATCTATCTTCTGCATATCAACTTTAATATATCAGATCTCTGTACTAACTTCTCTATTGGGTATGAGAGGACAATGTGTGCGTCAGAAGGCTGGCTGACAATGAGAGCTGACAGGTGTGTGTGTGTGTGTGTGTGTGTGTGTGTGTGTGTGTGTGTGTGTGTGTGTGTGTGTGTGTGTGTGTGTTACACAGTGATGGCTGAGCATGCTCCTCTCTATTATCCAGATTGATTAAGGAAGTACTCAGGCTTCCACTTGGCCATCACCGCTGACACCGAGGTGACCGTCTTATCATCGAGACAGATGGAGAGAAAGAGAAAGAGAGAGAGAATTTGGTAAAGAAAGGAAGGAAGCGTGGGCGAGCGAAGGATGGGGAGAGCTGGAAAAGACATGGGAGGAAAGAACAGACAACAAGAGAGAGAGACCAAAACCCACGTTGGCAGAACGCTCAAAAGGAAAGAGTGTGAGAAAAGACATTTCAGGTAATTAGTATGTCTGAGAATATTTCCATTCTTCCTTAACAGCTGTTTGGACCAGTGTGACGGATGTGTTTTGTCAGGAATGTGTTTGCGAGAGAGGGTCTTACTCATTTTCTTCGGCCGCCTGTCCTTTGTCTCTCTTTTCCTGCTTTCATCTGCTGTCCTTCGATCATCTCATGCTTTCATCCTGCCCTCCCTCTCACCACTAAGCCTCTCTCAACATTCACGGGAAACGTACCACCAATTAGATCATGAATACAACAGATCCCCTGGTTTTATCTTGTTTTGGTTTTTTTCTCTCTTCCTCATCACCCCTCCTTATTCTTCTAACCCAACCCCATTGCTCCCTCCCTGCCCTAGCACAGCCCTACAGGGCAGACCCCAGCACGCTTAATCCTGACAACTTTCATTAAAACCGGTGGCATAATCCACATATTTCCGAGGGAAATTCCCTGGGATGATTTTTATGCTCCTCTCTTTCCCCCTCTCCCTCTGCTCCTGACTCCCAGCATCCCACTCTCTCTGTGGTCTCATGTTCCGCCCCAATCCACTGCAGCAGTGTCATTTACATAGTTTTCCCTAATCTTCCATAAATCCCTGCTTTGGGAAGCGACTCGGGGGCCTGACGGGATGGGAAGGTCCCCCGGAATGTAAATGCCAGGCAGAATGTCATTGGCGGCGGGGAGAATATTTCATTTGGGATCGGAGTTCTCCGGGGCTACTTAGGGGTGAAAACAAACATGGCTCCCGCCACGAAGCTATACAAATAAAGCAAGTGGAGATCTGATGTTTTGAGAGCACACATCCAGTGGAGGTTCTCACCTAGCGCTCGGGGCCTCTGTATATTTTCAATGACTTCACCGCCGCTTTGCAAGGTTTACCGGAGAGGAACACGCTAAGGCCACCGCAAACCTGTTTGCATCGCTGCTCCTTTGACCTCCATTACGCTAGTCAATATTATTGTGCTCTGGTTCAAGTGACAGATGTAAATGGTCTGCATTTCTATAGCGCCTTTCTACAAAGCGTTTTACACACGCTGAAGGCACAGGCAACAAGTCATCAACCTCATCGGGAGCAGTTCGAGTTTCAATGTCTTGCTCAAGAATACTTTGACACAAAGCCAAGAGGAGACACGTGAAAAACACATGAAATATGAAGAGACAAAGTTTCTTTCTGACAGTGACAATATCCTACTTAAAAAGTAACCAAATTCCATAACCAAATCTCTAGTGAAAAGCAAGGTGACACATCGTGAGATGTAGCTCTGCAATCATTTTTTTAATTTTTGAATAGAGCTGAACTTAGTGATTAAATGAAATGCATGTGTGAATTTTATATTAAAAGACAACTTCAGCCATTTCCAACCTATCTTCATATGATTGGTCCTCACTAATACTCATTAGAATATGGTAAAACCTTTGTCTATTCCCTCTGTGTCTCAGAGGAGGGCTGTGGACAGTGACCAGCCTACCAGTGACATCATCATCGAATCCATGCAAATATAAACTGCAGGCTTTCTGTTCCTGGAAAGTTAGAATGCTATAATGGAAGCCTTGTGTTAATAAAATCAATTATTACATTTTTGAAATCTTGTTTAAAAAAAAAGGTAGGCGGGTTTCTGCCCACAATTTTATAGGTTGAAAATGGGTGTAGTCGCCCTTTAATTTTTGTGCTTATTCATTCACTTAAATCCTAATGCTAATTCTAAATACTTTACTTAAAAAGGTTATTTGTGTTTATTTGTATTTATTTGTTTACTTATAAATGTTCTCAAAGATAAACATTTTGACAAAATATTGGTCAAAACATCCCTAATTGGAGGTCTAGGACTAATGAGGGTTTATTGAACGGCCTTCCATGCCATCAGCTACTACGGCTCAGTAATAGAGTAGCCTATAAAATAAGATCAACTTTAATACGCTAAGGCAATGGAGGACTCACTGAATAAATACAACTAGGATCTCTGTACGACATGTCCACCCGTCTCTGTCACTCCCCTCCCTTTGTTTCCCCCTGTTTTCGTCTTTAGCTGTTCACTCTATTGTCCACCCCCGTCCTGCCTTAAACCCGTCCCCCCACCTCCACCTCTCTTTTCCTCCAAGGACGGACAGTACAGTATGGTGGACATGTGTTTTATGTTTTACTTGGAGCCTTATTAGAAAAACCTGTTGGGCTCAGTACTGATGTTGGTCTCTGGACGGCGGCCCGTGACCTGAGCGTCTTCTCCCCACAACCCAGTCCTCCTGTCTGCACCTCATTCCATGCTGGTCTCCCCTTCGTTTGTTCCCCCTTCTCCACCCCTACCGTCCTACCCTTGCCTTCCCCTCCTCTCTGTCTCGGCTGGAAAATTGCATTCTGTTGTCTGTCTGTCTGTCTGTCTGTCTGTCTGTCTGTCTGTCTGTCTGTGTTCTCTGGGCTTGACCACATTGCTCTTGTTACGGGGCCAGAGCTCTCAGCTCTGGACCTGTTTTAATGTTCCCCTCTTTTTTCTTCCGCCACTTTTGGCAGTTCTGGCTGAACCGTGCATACGCTTTTTACGAAACTTGGCCATATGGTAGATGGTCATGAAAAACTATCAAGAAATAATTCTCACAATCTTTCGTCAAAAGGTGGCGCTATAGCAAAATGCCAACTTTGAACAGGTACAACTCATGCCCTGTTTGACCTACAGCCATGAAACTTCAATATACATATGCGTCTACTCATGATCAACAACTTTCACACTCTGACTTTTGACCTCTGACCTTTAGATCTCCCACCATTTTGAATAATATGAAAAACAGTTAAAACCTATCTCCTCCTGGGATTTTTTAGTAATCTGCACGAAACGTTTTACACATGAACTTTGAACCTATGCCGAAAAACATGTGCAAAAGATTTTCCATAAGTGAAAAAATGAAGCTTTAATGAGCCAATGAATATTGCAGTTTTATGACAATTATTCATCTGCCCCTAACACATACATGCAGACTCACATTTCTTTGAAACTTTGCGGTAATGTTGAGGGTCATTCCAAATATCACTGAAACCAATCTTACTCCAATTGGTCAAAGGGGGGCGCTATAGCGATTTTTTTTAAATGCAAACTTTAAACAGGCAAAAGTCATGCCTCGTTTGGCCGACAGCCATTAAACCTGCTTACACATGTGCCTTGACTCATGAGGAACACATGTATCACGTTAACCAGTAAGCTCCGCCCTTAGATTGTCTGCAATTTTGAGCAGTTTGAAAAACACTTAAACCCAGGATTTTTCAGCTATTTGCGTGAAACTGTATCATCTGTGTGATCTCCTTTTTCACAGGTTCTTGTCTGTTGGTCCAATGGCTTCTCCCTTAAGCGAGTGCCTCACGACCGCAAGGTTGCCGGTTCAAGCCTCACTTGATGCAGACTCATTTAAGTTGAATTGCAAAAAACATGACTGTATCAATGAATACATATGCAAACGGTAAAGATAACATGAAATGCTTATTTGAGAGTATGTTTTTTCAATGTATGACGTACTTCATTGTGAAAATATCCGATCTACAATCTCACAACTTTTCAGATAGCAACGTTTTGTGAGCTTGTAGATCGGCTGCTTTCCCTGTTTTCGGTTTCGAGGAGACATACAATTTCTCTATTGGTAAATGGTTTGTGAACGAGTGATCTTAGTGTTAGTGAAACAGGGGCTTGGTTCATGACAGAAGGCAAAAGTGTATGATCTTCAACAGACAAACTTCAGCCTGGATGAAGCTATAGCACTACTTGTAGTGTCTCATTCTGTGAGTCCGAAGGTTGAGAGTTTGATTCCTGTCAATGGCAATAGGTTGAGCTGTCTGTTTCTCTCACTCTGTCTGTCTATCTGGCTCTGTCTGTAGGTGGGTCATTCCACTTTTCAATTGCATCGCCAAAACATGACTGCATCAAATAATGCATGTGCAATTTTTTAAGACATTACAATCTAATATTTAATTCAGACACTGTGAAACCACATGTTGCTTTTCACTTGGCAGGATGTAAAATGTCATCTCTCTCTCTCTCTCTCTCTCTCTCTCTCTCTCTCTCTCTCT
>NC_137606.1:20505217-20514717 GCF_963280865.1 Gymnoscopelus braueri | reverse complement strand
GCATATGCACTCCACAGATGCAGAGCATGTTTGCACATACAGTGCATACTCCAACATGCATGCTCCACACACAAAAGCAAAAACGGGACGTATGAGAATACTCCTTACATATCCACTGAGTCTCTCTCTCTTCTCTCTCTCTCTCGGCTCTCTCTCTTCTCTCACTCTCTCTCTCTCTCTCTCTCTCTCTCTCTCTCTCTCTCTCTCACTCTCTCTCTCTCTCTCCTCCTCTCTCTCTCTCTCTCTCTCTCTCTCTCTCTCTCTCTCTCCTCTCTCGGTCTCTCTCTCTCTCTCCTCTCCAGAGGGGTCTTTGAAACATAAAACGGAGGAGGTTAAGCGTTTTACTCCACATGTTGGTAATTTTGCAAGGTCGTAAAGCATTGCCTTTTATTTCCCTCTGTCTTCTCGGGCCAAGCTGGACCAGTGCTGAAATGTCCAAGAGCTCACGTAATAATGGAACCATCTGAGGTTCAAGTCTAAACACTCTTCTGTAGGAGTCTGAGGGAATTTGTGTATGTGCGTGCGCGTGTGTGTGTGTGTGTGTGTGTGTGTGTGTGTGTGTGTGTGTGTGTGTGTGTGTGTGTGTGTGTGTGTGTGTGTCTGCATGTGTGTATGCGGGGTGCCTGATAAGCACGTGAATTTGGTATGTGTGAATGAATGCACGTAGGCGTGCCCGAGTCCACATTGTGTATATACTGTATATGTGGGCCTGCGTGCCCATGTTTGATACAATGTCCATTGGTGTGTGTCCGCAGTAATGTACAGTATGACCATTTCAAAAGAAAAAAGCCCAAGAGGATGCATCAATTCCCACTTGTCATAGCTGAGCTTGAAACAACGTCTGGACTGTAAACAGTGCTCTGTGGGTTTTAAACATGTCATAACTACAGCCATTTGTCATGTACTCATACTGCCCGACCCATTGCATTGGCGCACTATGGAAATCATATTTCATAGACCGTAATGGTGGAGTTGTCCAAACATAGATGTCTGTAAGATAAATGGCACTGCAGAAGAATGACGAGATGTGTTTTCCTAACTGCTATTGAAAGAAGTACAATGTCAGAGGAGACTCATGTCTCTATTATTGGAGAATGGTGGTCTCTCTTATAGCAGGCTAGAGCCCGACCGATACTATTTTTTTGGGGTCTGACGCCGATCCGATTTTGGAGAGTCCTAGACCACAAATTACTGATGTTTTGACCAATATTTTGTCAAAAAAGTGCAACTTTCTTTTTGAAAAACTTAAAATGAATGTTTCTATTTGAGAACGTTTGACTTAAAAAGCAAACAATTACTGTAAAGAAAAATAAACTAAAATAACTTTTTGATAGATAATTTATATTAAACCCTCTTTGACTGCCAGAGTATTTTCATAAAGTACTCCCCCAGTGCCAGCGATTTTCGTGTTTTTTTTTTGTTGTTATTTTGTAATCACATTTTCAAATAGTTTCTCTGGCTGCGGTTTTAAACACATACGACAGATTGACCAGCAGAGAGCAGCAGATAGACACCTCGATCACTCACTGACTCGCTCGACCCCCTCCAAACAGGCTCAAACAGTCCATACGTCATAACCGGAATGTGACGTTTTCGACAAATTCGCCGATCGGCCTTTAGTACGATGTGATACAAGACTATAGAAAATAGAAGTGGAGCTCTCCGTTCGTTTTTTATACCGTGTGAAAAAAACGAGTTTTTTCCCTATTCTGGCCGAAAATGACCCGGGAAAAAAAAAGAGAGAACCGGAAACGGAATCTGCGTCATGAATCCGGATCCCGGTGAGTGTGAAGTATATGGAAAACGAAACTGATGATGAAAAATAAACAGAACAGCGCGATCACAGTAAAAAGTAAAAACTCGGGATTTCTCGTTCTGGCACTGAGGGCATTCAGAAAAAAACTCGGGATAACTCGGGGCTTGGCACTGAGAGAGTTAAACCAAGCAAATGTGGAGCAAGCAATTAAAGATGAAATACATGTAGCATAGCACCCCGGTACCGTGTTGAATGGAATAAACGGGGCGCTTGAGTTCGTTACCTTTTACTTTTTAACCCTGTATTTATAGAATAAACCACAAGGCTGAATAACTTGACAGTAGACCTATTTCAAATAATTCTCTCAGACACTTTAAATGTAAATCAAATTTACTTAGGGTTGTTGGTTGCACAGAATGTGTTTTACCCTTTTTTAAAGTTAACAAGAAATAAAAACATGAAATAGACATACAACAAATATTGATACAGAAGGTAAACCTTTGTTTAGAATATACCAGTAGGCCTTAGGCCTTTTAACCTGATGAAATCAAATGAACTCTACCTAATATAGAGTGTTTTAATTACCTTAACACTTTAGGGTCAAAATCACACTTGACCGCTTAAATCAAATATCAAAAACCCGACTCTCAAAATGTCCTTTAAGTTTCTTGGCAAAATCCCTATTACCTTACTTCAAACCAAAATGTCTTTCACGATTCCTAAATAGCAAACACAGAATACCTTAATACTCTTAAACACACAGTGGGCCCACACACGTGCACGCTCACATACACACCAAACAAAACGTTGCAGGCCTGATCGTGGTGATGGTGGAGCGATGGGGCGATGGGTGACTGAATCCTTGAAGTCCTTGTTGACAAACGAGCGCACAACTGTCTTTACTCACAGTTCTTGTTCAGTTCTGTAGAATAGTTTGTGAGGTGATAATATTTGTTAGGTGAAGCAAACAGCAGGAAGGTACAATCCTCACCAGGAATACTCTCCAAACAGTCCTTAAAAATCAGCAATGGTGTCCTCGTGTTGAGTGACTAACTGACTTTTTCCCTCAGCACAAACACACTTTTACACTCACTTAAGACTTTTTATAACTCAAACATGTCATACAAACTGCTAGAAATAGGCACTGTGCCTCAGAGCAGCAGCAGGCTTCAACTTGGCTCCTAGTATAGTCCAACCTGTCTCAGGCTAAACACTCAGGTCATACAGGTGATACTGTTCAGTAATCATCCCCCTCTTTCATAATGTCTCTCCTCTCCCCACTCTTCCAATTGAGATGTTCCCAATCAGCACACACCACTTTATCATGCATCAAGACAAACACATCAATTACCTCGTTAACTACTACTAGTTTACTCTTTGCTCAGTAAACCCAGCAACACTGGCACACCTGTTTTACATCACTACTCGTTATTGTTTTTTTTCCACTGTCTCTCCAATGAATGTAACCTTTTAACACACCATGAAATGCATTTTTAACATAAGTCTTTTACCAAAACCTATTTATTTAGAGATCTCTTTATCACAGACAACTATTTATTAAAGGCATACATTTTTAACTTAGTCAACTGTTTTAGAATGACTTAAACTTTATGTATTAGAATAGGGCTAAGGGCATGAACTAATCACTGGGCTACATACACATAAATTGAACTTTATGTATCCACATAAACCCAATTTAAAAATAATCTAAAATAACTGATCTATTAGATCACAACACGTTGCAAGCTTTTAGATCTTCTATTTATTTTATATTTCGGCAGGACGGCAGGTTGAAAGTGGTTAGAAATCGTGACACATGGGCTGCATACTTGCCGGTACGCCGATGTCGTCGAACAAGTAAAATAATGGCCGATGTATCTGCAAGACTCACATCTCTCTCAGTACTGATGTTGGTCTCTGGACCGCAGCCCATGACCCAAAATCATCTTGCCACAACCCAGTCCTCCTGTCTGCACCTCATTCCATGCTGGTCTCCCCCAAGTATTTCCCCCTCTCTTCTCCCTCTACCATCCTACCCGTCCCCTCCTCTCTGTCTCGGCTGTAAAATTGTGTTCTGTTGTCTGTCTGTCTGCGACTTTGTTCTCTGGACTTGACACGTCCACGTGTGTGTTGGTGTGTGTCTGCGGTGCGCGTACAGAATGCGGCCTTTTCAAAAGGAAAGCCCAAGAGGATGCATCAATTCCCACTTGTCATAGCACCGCCTCTGAGCTTGAAACAACGGCTGGACTATAAACAGTGCTCTGAGGGTTTTAAACATGTCATAACTACCGCCATTTGTCATGTACTCCCTCCGGGACCCCTAGGGGGTCCTCAGAGCTACAATAGGGGGTCCGCCAAATCTTTGTGTGATAGGATTTAGTTTTTTTACATTAACACTTGAACCCTAGAATTCCTTTTCTGAGGGGAACATTAGCCGAAAATAGCAGATCTACAAGCTCTCAACGCCTCGCGCTGCGAGCTTGTAGATCGGCTATTTTTGGCAAAGAGGCTATAGGCGTAGAGGGAAAAAAGAGCAGACTAAGTAAAATCTGTAATCTGAAACACAATGTTATACAATATAGAGTAGGGGGTCCCTGCTTCATCTCTTTCTCAGCTAGGGGGTCCTTGGCCTGAAAACGTTGAAGACCCCGGTCCTATTAGAGAGTCATGTCTCTCTTATAGAGACTTGGGCGGCTGTGGCTCAGGAGGTAGAGCAGGTCGTCCATTGATCCGTGGGTCGGCGGTTCGAATCCCAACTCCTCCTGTCCACATGTCGAAGTGTCCTTGGGCAAGACACTGAACCCTACATTGCCTCCAATGATTCGGTCGGCGCTAGCTTGCCACCATTGGTGTGTGAATGTGGGAAAAGTGGGGACGCTGGCGTCGACTGTTCGCCGCTCCACCTCCCGATGCCCCCCCCTGTATGAATGAATGAACCATTGTAAAGCGCTTTGAGTAAGTTTGAGTACTTAGAAAAGCGCCATATAAATGCAATTCATTATTATTATTATTATTATTATTGTCTCTTAGCAGGGACTCACGTCTCTCTAACATAGAGTCATGTCTCTATTATAGAGACTTGTCTCTTAGCAGGGACTCACGTCTCTCTAATATAGAGTCATGTCTGTCTTATAGAGACTTGTCTCTTAGCAGGGACTCACGTCTCTCTAATATAGAGTCATGTCTGTCTTATAGAGACTTGTCTCTTAGCAGGGACTCACGTCTCTCTAATATAGAGTCATCTCTGTCTTACAGGGGCCTCAGGTTGCTAATATTTCTCTTACGGGACACATGTCCCCCATAGACCTCTCTTTTCAGGGACTAACATCTCTCTTGTATTTCTCTTATAGTGGACTCATGTGTACGTCTCTCTTATAGGAGACTTCCGTCTCTCTAATGTCTTGTTTGACTTGTTCTTCTGCCCGCGGCACCTGTTTTTCTGCTTACTTTGCTCATTGCAGTCCTCATCTGTCTCCTCTTTCTCCTGTCTTTCCTGTTTTTTAATCTCTTCCTCAAATATCTTCAGGGGCAGAAAACAAAGTAGGGGTCAAGCGGCGCCAAAACAGCGGATGCTTTCAAGTGTAAGCAAATAGGGGCCACTGGGATCACCTGATATGGGACATTAAGAGTGGTAATTTACACTAGCCACTTCCAGAGTCACCACTTCCAGAGTCACCTTGGATTCATGGACCTTTGAGCCACATTGATTACGTCAATAGCAGTGGTTGACAGTAACTAAGCACATTTACTTGCGTACTGTACTTAAGAAAATTTTTGTATTTGGTTAATTTTTTGCAAGCTGATGACTTTCACTCCTACATTTTGGGACCCAAACGTACAAACATGTATTATGAATGAACCACTTTAGCCCTATTACAAATATAGTGAAAATAGCCGATCTTGCCGGCTTGTAAATAACTTAATTCATGGATGTTGTAGAGATTTTACACTTTGATGTCAGACTTTTGCAGCTTGGCTCAATTATTCACATTTACTGTAGCTCTCCCATTTGCCAGAGAATATATTTAGCGCTTGCTAACAGAAACAGAAACTGGGAAAAGGAAATAATAATTTTGCACCCATACAAGTATGTATATAGGACAAAAACATGAGTGGCTATAGATTTTAATATTTTAATATAGTTGTGAAATTTTATTTCCTGGCTGCAAAACCTATTTTGAAACACATTTTATGGCCATTTTTTATGTTGAAGCATATACATTTGAAATGTGATTTATTTATTTTTTGCAGTATGGGACAATTCTAGTCCCCTGCTGTGAACACCTTTTGTATAAAACACTAAGAATTATGGGACACATGGCAACCCGTGACAATACCCTGAAGCACCTCTCCTTTCCCTCTCTTGGTACCCCGCTTCTCTCTCTCTCTCTCTCTCTCTCTCTCTCTCTCTCTCTCTCTCTCTCTCTCTCTCTCTCTCTCTCTCGTTGTTCTCATCCCCTCTCTCCTTGGCAGCAGGTTGCTGTACTGCTGACAGGGCCCATTCTGGGCTCCCATTGAGATGTGTTAATGGGAGACAGGCAGTACTCCTCTCCTCCTCTCCCCCTCTCTCTTCATGGCTCCCACAGGGAATCCTGGAGAGAGAGATAGAGAGAGAGAGAGAGAGAGAGAGAGAGAGAGAGAGAGAGAGAGAGAGAGAGAGAGAGAGAGAGAGAGAGAATGATGCACAGCCTCTTTCATGCCTGGAGGAGGTTTGTGCACTGTCAGAGACTGTTGCATTTAAAAAAAGGATGTTTGAGTATGCATGCGTACACAAACACATGCATATGCACACACACGTACTGTACACACACACACACACACACACACACACACACACACACACACACACACACACACACACACACACACACACACACACACACACACACACACACACACACACACACACACACACACTCACTCACACTCACACTCACACACACACAGCCCTTATAGCCCCTTGCAGACTACTAATTCATTACCCCCCTGAGGGCAGCCCTGTGTGACATTTATGACCACTCTATCATCTGCTTCGACAGCCAGACCATGCTACTTCCTGCCTTTTCGCCCAATAGGATGCACTGATGTGGCTGGATTGTCCAATTAAACATCGGTAACGGCATAGTGTAGACTTTTTTCAGCCAAATGGTCAACAGTGGATTAGGAGTGTGCAAACCTCTGGCCATACTGAGAAAACATCCGTACTTTACATTCATGTAACAGTGCTTCAAAATTGCAGGGATCCTTATATGCGTTTCTACTTTGAAATATGAACAGCGTTTTTAGTGGCTAATGTTATTGTGTAATGTGTAAAAACTTCCTACACAAAAAAGGGGGTTCCTTGGTTCATCAACATCAGAGTTCTGCTTCAGATGGATATGAAAAGCACACTTTTATTTTAAGGCATTATGTTTGATTTATGTCGACTTCAGTGGCAGAACAAAGACTTTGTTTGCTTTGAAGATTTGTTTGAATATGTCTTTGGGTTATTACGCTTTTCCGCTCAATGTATGACTGTAATTGGGTCGAAACCAACACCCAAAAAACAAATGACCAAAATACAACGCATTCAACATTCACATTTGTGCACGCAGACTATATTTCCTCAGACGTTTGCTTCAAAGAGCAGTGGTCGTCCCTCCCTCAGAATTACAGTCACTCCATCAGCCACTTCCAGATCCTTCCAAAAAAAAAATCCACACCAGAGCGGGAAATTCCACGGAAAGCCGTCGCAGCAGGAGTGTGTAGAGCCCACCACTTGAACAGGAGGCGTGCGCGCTTGTGTGTGTGTGTGTGTGTGTGTGTGTGTGTGTGTGTGTGTGTGTGTGTGTGTGTGTGTGTGTGTGTGTGTGTGTGTGTGTGTGTGTGTGTGTGTGTGTGTGCTTGTATTACTATACTTGTAAGGGCCATATGGCCATATAAGTTAGTTTACAGTTAGGATTTTAGACTTTAGGGTTGGAGTTATGCCTGATTCATAGTGCGCACTGGTGAAATCTACAATTACCATGCAGAGCTTGTAGATCGGCTATATTGTGTGCATGACAGTATAACTCAGGCTTTAGGGATTGGGTTCAAATTGCAAAAGCGGCATTGATAAAATTGCCGTCTTAAAATGCTGATGTCCTCACAAGTACTGTATAGTAATACCAACGTCTGTGTGTGTGTGTGTGTGTGTGTTCGTGCGCACGCGCATGTGTGTGTGTGTGTGTGTGTGTGTGTGTGTGTGCGTGCCTGCGTGTTATTTCCACCACTGCAGCTCATAATCCTTTAAAAGCTTTGCCCAAATTAAAACCCAAGCAATTTCAAATGACATCCATAATGAGAAAAACATCACCCCAAAAGAAAGCTTGGAGTTGAACCCCACACCCGTCTTCCTATACTGTATATCACAACTAACAGATGTGAGGCAAAAGCGCTCAAATAAATGATGAAAAAAACAACAACACCATAACAGTTATTTTAGGGTCCTTCTCTTCCGAGCCAGCTTCTTTTGGGCCCTAAGTGTTTTATGGTGCGCCGGCTGCCAAGAGTTCTTGGCCCCGTTTACAATGAAGCTGAACAGAACCGAGCTCAGCAGTCAGCTTGGGAGCAGCGCAATGTATCAGGACCAATTAACGTCAGTGGGGGGAACTTATTGTAACCTGCGACACGCTCACACCCCCGGTACCACGGACAACAGAAAGAGGGCCTTTGTAAAACACTTGGCCCTTTCTGCTCGCGGAAAATGGACCCGGACAAATAAAGACCCCCGGTTCTCTCTGTGTGGAGAACCCGAGGGGAGTCGTAAAATGTGATTGGTGTGCGCGTGTGTGTTTTGTGAGAGAACTAGAAAAGACCACAAAAGCTATGCATTTGTGTGTGTGTGTGTGTGTGTGTGTGTGTGTGTGTGTGTGTGTGTGTGTGTGTGTGTGTGTGTGTGTGTGTGTGTGTGTGTGTGTGTGTGTGTGTGTGTGTGCGCGTGTGTGCGTGTGAGTGTGCGTGTGCGTGTGCGTGAATGCATACACTACACTACAGACGGTGTGTGTGTGTGTGTGTGTGCATGCATGTGTGAATGTTGAAGTTTGCCAGTCCTCCATTAATAGCACATTGGCCCAGGAGACACCAGCATGCATGACCTCCATGTTTACAGGCTTGTAAACTCCAGCCAATCAGATCAATCGTCTGCCCACAAGGCCCATGGGAAATGGAGTTAGAAAAGTAGTAAAAAAAGAACTACAGCTGCTGTTATCTCTCTCTCTCTCTCTCTCTCTCTCTCTCTCTCTCTCTCTCTCTCTCTCTCCCTCCCTCTCCCTCTCCCACTACAAGGTCTATTTTCAAACAGGAGAATATCCCTTTGTCTTTCCCCAGTGATACCCATCCATACCCAACCACTTTGGAGAAATCACATCCAATGTTACCATCTACTGACCGCTGCCTGTGCTCTCATAGTGTCTCATTTGAAGAAATAATCCAACATTTACTTTGAGGTGAAAAAGACATGAAGAAAGCTCAATAGTCTGAAGATGTCATGTTATGGTTTAAACTTTAAAGGGGGCTCGATCTGCTGCTGCGTCATGACAAGACAGCTGAGTGATTTGACCTATATTGCGTTGCGCTGCCCTGTTGATTAATTATTTGGCATCAGCTGTGTAAGAATATATAACTATTTTAAATGGCTTTCATATACTCTTGGGGATCTGACTAATATGACAAGTTGCTTATTGTGAACACAATAGCCTACGCTACAAATTAATTAATATGTGAA
>NC_137606.1:20472717-20500217 GCF_963280865.1 Gymnoscopelus braueri | reverse complement strand
GGAGTGCTTTCCCCATGTGTGTGTAAAATGTACTTTTGATGGAAACATTGAAAGAAACTGAGGGGATATTGCCCTAATGAAAGGTGAAAGAGGAAAAACATGTTTCCTTCAATATCTTTCCATCTGGACTTCCCCCTTCCTGCTCGTTAGATAGGTATGTTATTTAGATATGTGCTTGGCATAAGTTGAGCGTCATTGCATACCAGGCACCCATGACCAACAATTTAAACCTGTAGGATATAGTTTAATAATATGGATCTGGATTAGTTAAGACTACACATTTGCAAAGATTACATTTAGAAAAGTTTACATGTAGGCTTGGAGCAGTATGCATTTGATTTTGCTGTTTCAAATACTCAAATACTAGGTGAAGGTCAAAAACATGAAGAAGAGAAGCCAATGTATAATGCCAGTCTTCTTTGCCAGAGTCTGTATATACAGTACACTGCCATTCTTATTGTGTCTGTAGGATTTATCAAAAAGCTGTGAAGGTAGCGGATTATAGGCTTTATACACTGATGTCAAGTTATTACACCGATTACTGTGACACTTACGAAAACGACAACAAATATAGCTGCAAGCAGCGATACGGGGGCCAAGGAATGCAACAGGAAATGTGGAAAATGCAATATATCGCTGCTGTCCAGCGCGAACCTGCTCCAAAACTCCAAAACGCTCATTGTTCAGGAAATGAAGAAAACCTTATATTTTTAAAACAAAGCAATACTGCCTCATCAAAGTTGGTATAGTGACTTTATATATTGTGTGTAATGATGTCATTATATTATCAACACTTTACCCAAATCCAGCGCAATTAAGACTTAAGCGGAGTTAGGAGTTTCCGACGAACAGAAATCCATCTCAAGTGGAGTTAGGAGTACGAACAGCTGACAATAGCTCTGCTGCTGAGGGAAGGGTAAAAATTCCCAAAAGCTAACAATGGATCTCCAAGCTCACAATGCATCACAACGTGTGAATTAATGCCCTGATGCTTCATAACACTTAATAAGAAAAAGAGGTTGCGCATCAACAATGGGTTCTCAGTGGAGTGCTAGACCCAAATTCAGTATACATATAAAAAATCACACCCTGTGTGAAGTGGGCGGTGTATTCCTAGCTAATCACAATACTGAATGGAGTCAACCAATCATGTACAAAAGATAAATACATTTATTGAAACACTCTTTATGATGGACGAAACCATAACTCGAAAAAAACCAAATTTTGGTTTTTTTCGAGTTATGGTTGCTTATATAGGGCTATGCACATGTGTCATGTGACACTGGCCAATCACAGTCCTGAATAGACTGTGATTGGCCAATCACAGCGCAGGATAATTCTACAAATTTCCTGGGCCCAGATCTCAGCGCAGGAAAATGTACATTTTTCCAAATCTCACTTATAGGGGCGGTTTCACCGCCCAAAAAAGGAATAAAAAAAAATCCAAAAAGGTAGCACATCAAAAAAAATTCAATTAAATGGAGGACAAATTACTCACATTTTATTTTTTTATTGGCACACCAATAAATTGAACGCTTACGCGTTTCGGCTATGAGCCTTCCTCAGAGCATTCATATCACATCAATTCAACTCACTTTATACAAAGGGTCAGAGTTCACCAACAGCTGAAATCTCAAGTCAATCACCAAGGTCCAATCACTAGTATGCAAGAACACAGACAATTACAGGTAATTTGAGGCATATATCATAAAGTAACAAATTAACACATCCAATACATAGTGAAGGGGTATCAAAGATAGTCTTAACCCAAAAAGCATTTTAAGCTATAATCGTCATTAAGTCCATTGGGTGTCATAGTGTTGAGTGTGTATATCCACTGCATTTCTCTCTGGGCCAGTTTCTTTAGAATATCACCTCCTCTGATAGGCATCA
Organism: Gymnoscopelus braueri; assembly: GCF_963280865.1. Taxonomy (NCBI): domain Eukaryota; kingdom Metazoa; phylum Chordata; class Actinopteri; order Myctophiformes; family Myctophidae; genus Gymnoscopelus; species Gymnoscopelus braueri. The sequence goes on along the minus strand of NC_137606.1, from coordinate 20,498,324 downwards.
CAATTTTCTCAATCCCACAGAATTTTAATGAAGAGGGTGAACCATGATTTGCTTCAGCATAATGTTTTGCAATTGCATAATCCATATTTCCTGTACGGATTGCAGTTTTGTGCTCTGATATTCTTTGTTTGAGGGGTCGTTTAGTTTGTCCTACGTATGCTAGACCACAGGGACATAACAGCATGTAAATCACATGTGTCGATTTGCAGTTGATAAAATTCATGAATAGGAATCTTCCTTCCAGTGTGGGGATGATTGAATGATTTCTTGTCTGTTGTGTTGTTGCAACAGGCACAGTTACCACATCTATACATTCCAGTTGTTGTCAGCCATGTGATCTTCTTTTGAACCATATTTTTGTACATGACTGTACCTTTGATTGTGGGTGCTCTCCTAAATGCAACAAGGGGTGGGGATTTGCAGAGGTCTTTCACAGATGGCTCTGTTTGGAGCACATGCCAGTGTCTGTTGAGTATCTTTTTGATTTGTGAAGCACAGTGGTTATATTCAGTACAAAAACAAGCCCGACTTGGATTTTTTGTTTTTGGTACATTAGATAAGAGATCAGAGCGAGAGGTGTTATTGGCATATTGTATGGCTTTCTGAATAGAATTGGAAGAATAGCCCCTGTCCTTAAACCGAGTACTCATAATGGTTTGTTTGGAGTGAAAGTCATCAAGATCTGAACAGTTACGTTTAAGCCTCAAAAATTTACCTACTGGGATGTTGTCCTTTAGGTGTCCAGGATGGTTACTGGTAGCATGCAAAATCGTATTGCGTTCCATGTCTTTTCTGAAAATAGATGTGTGAATCATTCCAGTTTCATCCTTGGATATAGTTAAATCCAAATAATTAATCTTGTCAATGCTCTGCTCACAAGTGAATTTCAGGAAACTTGAGTTGTTGAGATATATCACAAAGTCCATTAGTTCAGTCTGTGTTCCCTCCCAAAATAACAGGATATCATCAATGTACCGTTTATATAATCTTATCTTTGAATGATAGGGGTTATTATTGGAGTCATGTACAACTTTTTCTTCCCATTGTCCCACAACCAATCCAGCCACAGAAGGCGCTGTTGCTGTCCCCATTGCAGTCCCAGATTGTTGGAGGTACCAGTTGGATCCATATTGCATGTAATTGCGACTCAGAACAAGGTGCAACAGTTCTAATAGAAACTTATTTGGGGGGTTTTGTGTTATTTCTCTCTTAGACAAGTAATAGGCAGCCGCATTCAAGGCATCTTCATGAGGAATGCAACCATATAAATTTTCAACATCAAGAGAGACCAATATTGTGTTCTGATTCAAAGTGCAATTACTTAGACAGTTAAGCACATCTTTTGTGTCTCCAAGGTAGGCGGGCAGATCCTTCACAAAGTCTTTCAAAAAGAAATCAACATATTTTGATAATGGTTCAGTGAGGGAGCCTCTTCCTGAGACAATTGGTCTGAGAGGGGGTTCTGTGGGATGTTTGTGGATTTTTGGAAGGCTGTAGATGATGGGAGTGACAGGATTCTGATTAGTCAGGTAGGCATGCTCTTTTTTTGTGATCCAGTCTGATTCAAAAGCAGCTTTCAATAGATTGTCAATTTCAGATTTGTACTCATTCAGAGGATTTCTCACAAGCTGCCTGTAGGTGGGGCTGTTAAGGTTTTCAAGCATTTTCTGATTATAATATTCAGTATCTAAGACAACAACTGCACCTCCTTTGTCAGCAGAACGAACAATGATCTCTGTATTCTTCTCCAACTCCTTTAGTGCACAGCGCTCCTCATAGGTTAAGTTTGCATACTTGGGGCCTTTATCCTTCTTTAACATTTCTTCAAGGTCATGTTCGACAAGTTTGTTGAATGTCACAATTACAGGACTTAAGTTAATTGAGGGGCAAAATGATGACTTTGGATAAAACGGAGAGAGATTTTTTGCACCCGTTTCAGTCTCCTCAATTGGTGATATCTGTTCAGTGGAATATGGTGCACTCTTATGGTGGGGAGAAAATAAATGTTTCAAATGGAGTTGTCTCATGAACTTATATGTGTCCACCTTTAAGTCATAACACTTATTATATCGGCCTACAATAATAAACAGGACTTTAAATATTATTCTGCAAAGAGTCAGAGTTTCAGTAGAAGTAGCACGACAGAAATGCTATGAACTCCTTTCTTCTTGTCACATTGCTCTCCTCATTAAACACTTCATAGATTTTAGAAATATAATTACTTGTTTTCATAACATTAGCGTCAGTGCTAAGTTTGATAAACATGTACACTGCATAGTTTTAACAGACTACGGGGAGTTTGTTTACGTGGTCCTCCTCCTCGCTCACTGCGCAACGCGCTCTGCTCATGCTGTGAAAAGGCAGCACTGGAGAGGAGAGGGGGGGAGTTGTTTGTTTTTGACGGACAGTTTGAGGATCCAATGGAGTTGGGAGTTTTCGTCAGAGGCGCTTTTTAATACTTTTCATAGGTTAATTTTAGTCATTTTTTTACACAGAAAAAGCTGAAAATGGAGTTGGTTCATCCTGGACACCGACGATATGCAACAAGCCATAGAAACAGAATGGATTGAACTTGAGAGAAAGCAGCCCATGCAATTAACAAATGAGCAATCTAAACAGCTGAGCAGAGTGCTGAGGGATTGTGGATATCGTAATGTATCTCTGTATTGTGTTGCTTATATTGCAGATTGCAAACTTGCGTCAAAATGTCAGTTATCACAACAAATGTTTTGTCACCATTGCAACAATATGTGGTTAGTCGGCTTCATATTCCGACAGTGAATGTCGGGGGTGCCCTTCTACCACTGTAAGAAACTAACATTAAACTTAAGATATAAGCCCCTTACACACCGGGGGCGAATTTTTCATGCGAATAATACTTTTTTTTAAAAACCTTATAAAGTCAATGCAAGCTTACATGGAGCGAAAAAGCGAAGCGAAAAAGCGTCTTTTAATTATTCGGAACGAGTCCGAATTTTGCGTATATTCGCATATTCGCCGGTGTGTAATGACCTATAAGATAGGCTACGGATCGCCACCATTTTGTTTTCAAAGACCTATATTGGAGGTCATGGTGCTGTTTATAATAATAATAATAATAATAATAATAATAATAATAATAATAATAATAATAATAATATTAATAAAGACCTTACATGATTCCAACAGGGGAAATGACTTGACCCAGCTGAGGTGGTCATGTTTAGCACTCAGGGGAGCAATAAAGGGATAAGAACGCCACTCATGGACACCCCAATCCTTTGCCGGGGCCACGAATCAAACCCTTAACATTTGGACTCACAGGCTGCCTTGATGATGTCTGTTGATGCACATAAACTCTTGCCTTATGTCATGAACCAACACTCCTGTAGATCAATGGTTCACAAACCATTTACCAATAGAGAAATTTGACGTCTCCTCGGAACCGAAACTAGTGAAAATAGCCGATCTACAAGCTCACAACGCGTTGCTATCCAAAAAGTTGTGAGCTTGTAGATCGGCTATTTTCCTAAGGAAATATGTCATACATTGAAAATAAATACCCTCAAAGTAGCATTTCATGTTATCTTTAAAAAGTGTGCATGTATTAATTAATACGGTCATGATTTGGGCGCAGCAATTTAAATGAGACCAGCATAAGGTAAGACTTGAACCGGCGACCTTGTGACCTACAGACAGTGATGCTACCACCTGAACAACAGTGATTGCTACACGCAAACTGTGAAGAGAGAAAAGATAGCTACGAAATGAACATTGTTTGTTAAAAATGCAGTCATTAGGACAAAAGTTTTCCAAATGTTTCACTTCATCTACACAACATGGATGGATGCTACTATTCTAATTAGGCTATAGTTTTTCATCACAATTCCTTGCCAGGCAGTTAGCCGTGGCCTGGATTCGAACCTGTGACGTTCTGTTTCCCAGGCGTCCTTTTTCTTCCCATTCGGGCAGAACAGTCCTGTTTAAATTAGTTAAAAAGCATAAATTTTTCCTTCTGTCATGCACCATGCCTGTTTCACTAGAACATACATCACAAATTTGAAAACAATTACAGTCACAATGCCATTTCATCTTGTCTTTAAAAAGTGCACATGCTTTAATTAATAAAGTCATGATTTCTGTTCGGCAAATTTGGCATAGACCTCTACCATATTGCTGAGTTTCGTAAAAAACAAATGCACGGTTAGGTTAGGCTAATACTGCGATTATGGGTAAAACGGCGGAAGAATATAACCTACAATAACAATAGGGGACCACGGGCCTACAGGCTTCGGCCCCTAATAATAGCTTAACCCAAAGTGAACTACGCTGAGTCAGACCAATTAACAGTGACTTTGAATGACATACAGTGTTGCCAACATAGACAGGTAAAGGACGTGTAATCATAGAGATAGAGACAGACAGACAGACAGACAGAGAGATTGAGTTCTTATTGAAATCTGCCTGGCACAATTGAATGGGGGATATACTTCTACATAAGACTGAGAGGAAAGTGAAGACAAGAGAGTCGACGACAGCCCGGGGAACAGACTAAGAGAGAGAGAGAGAGAGAGAGAGAGAGAGAGGGAAAGAGAGGAAAGAGAGGAAAGAGAGGAAAGAGAAAGTGATAACCTTGTCTCTCGTTCATTGCTGTCTGCTCAGTGATTTAATTTAGTCCTGCCGTCACACCTGAACTGAGCCTCATCCATCACAGGTACTGTACCAGACCTCCCTCTCTGCATCCATCCATCCATCCATCCATCCATCCATCCATCCATCCATGCATCCATCCATCCATCCATCCATCCATCCATCCATCCATCCATCTGTCCCTCCCTCCATTTGTCTGTCCATCCATCCTACCTGCCACCTCCTCTCAGTTTCCTTTACTCTCTCTTCTACTCTTCTTACTCTCTACATCCCTCTCTCCCACCCTCTTTTCTCCCCTCATCACCACTCCTTGCCTCCTCCTCCTCCTCCTCCTCCTCCTCCTCCTCCTCCTCTCGCTCTACTCTACCTTTCTCCTTTCCTGTGTCTCTCTCACAGAGGGATTTGTCCCCATCCCCTCCTGCCCCCCTCCTCAGCCAACCCACCCCCCATCTCTCTACTCGTGTCCTTGTGCTGCTGTCAGCGGGTCGTCGTGTTCTAGCGAGGCAGAGAGCTCTGAGCGAACACGGCATCCCCCCGTGGGTCCATTTGGTTCAGTCCACTGAGCACTCAGCAGGTCTCCTGGCTCAGGCTGGGCCAAACTAATCAACGCATCCTGTGGGGGACAGCAGAGGCCCCCACCGACAGACCACAGGAAGACCTGCACACCTGAGCTCAGCCAACCTGGCACGAGGCACACGCACACGTGTTTGTGTTTGTGTGTGTGTGTGAGTACGTGTGTACCACTGCCTGTATCTGTGTGTTAGCTTGTGTTAATCCATTGTCAGGTGACAACGCAAGCTTCGCCGTCCTTGAATCAGCCCCATGCACCAGCTGCACACACACACACACATTTTACATACACACACCACACACCACGCACACCGGTCACTTCTGTGTGGTCAGATGGGGCCGTTGTCATGGCAACCAGTCCACTGAGGTGCCACAGGGAGAGGGCCATGGCAGGACAAAGTGAGACATTTATCGTCAGTACACACACATGCACGCCGCACGCACGCACGCATGCACGCACACTCGCCACAGACATAGGCACACAGATAAACAGATATGCACACAAACTCTGTGTCTCTTGCATAGTTCCAAAGACATATAGTGAAATATCCTCAGCAGCACACCAAACTATTTTAGCCTCATGAGGTGTGTGTGTCCGTGGCCTGGTCCCTGTGGCACAGTGCTCATGTGAGCAGGGACATTCATGAACGTCGACACTGTCGGGCAGAAACCTTGTATGTCCAAAACCTGTACCTTTCTGCCCGACAGCAACAATGTTTATAAAACCCACAGACAGTCTGAACCACTTTCAAATGTTTTGTTCCAGGGATCCCCAGAAAAAAATCCAAATTTTCAACAAAAAAATAACAAAAAAAATAAAATAGCACATGTACAAGCTCAGTACGAATTGACGCGCTGTGAGCTTGTATATCTGCTATTTTTGAATAGCCAACGTTTAAATGGATAAAGTGGTTAAAATGATCGTGATGCTGTATTAACACAATTAGCTTGGGACCCCCTGGAACTCCCCCAAGGACCCCTGGGGGTCTGCCTGACAGCGATGATATCGTTGCTGTCGGGCAGAAACCTCATACCTCCACCTTTCAAATTATTATGTTTTTTCGTAAATTAATGCCCTAATTAATCATACAAGAGTGGTGAAAATCTGAGATTCACATCGCGACGCATTGTGAGCTTGTAAATCGGCTATTGTCACTATTTTTAAAGGCTCTTTTAAAAATAATTATTAAAAAGGAATGGTTTTGGACATACGAGGTTTCTGCCCGACAGTGCTGATATGTATGAGCCCAGACTGCTGCTGCTGCAGCGGCCATGTCAGCTCACCTGTGTTAATGGGTTGATTACATTGTAACATGTGACAAGTGCTCATGGTTATTGATCAGATGCCCGGAAGACCTGCGATCACACAGCCAGACCACGGATCAATTCATTAAGCCTGCTTCCTTTCGCTTCACACACACACACACACACACACACACACACACACACACACACACACACACACACACACACACACACACACACACACACACACACACACACCACAGCTAAGTGATTTGTAATTAGCAAACACTCACCATGGCTTACACAATGGAGGAGCTGTGTGTGTGTGTGTGTGTGTGTGTGTGTGTGTGTGTGTGTGTGTGTGTGTGTGTGTGTGTGTGTGTGTGTGTGTGTGTGTGTGTGTGTGTGTGTGTGTGTGTGTGTGTGTGTGTGTGTGTGTGTGCCCGCACATGTGAATGCAAATATAAAGCATGTGCAAACAGTAGGCCTACAGTATGTCATAATGTACTGTTTGTGCGTGCACATGTGCATGTGTATTTCTTGTGTTTTGTGCGTGCGTGCGTGCGTGCGTGCGTGCGTGCGTGCGTGCGTGCGTGCGTGCGTGCGTGCGTGCGTAGGTGCGTGCGTGCGTGCGTGCGTGCGTGCGTGCGTGCGTGCGTGCGTGCGTGCGTGCGTGCGTGCGTGCGTGCGTGCGTGCGCGTGCGTGTGCGTGCGTGTGTGTGTGTATAAATGCAGTTGGCAGGCTACATGGAGGGCTAGCTGGTAGCAGTGTGACCTGTTGGCCTCAGGGGGCAGGATGTTGGCAGAACACACTCTCTCTTTCTCTATTCCCCCCGCCCCACCCCTCTCTTTTTCTCTGTCTCTCTCTCATACAGTACCTCCTGGCCAGTGGGCACACACTCATATTCTTGAAAGCAGCAAAAACAACAACACATCATTCCTCTCTGCCTATTTATGAATCCATAGTAACTATTACTTCTCATATGCCTCAAAGGCAAACAGTCATAGTCCGTTCAGTATATTATTATTTTAACAATATTCTAAAATAGTGAAAATAGTAGATCTACAAGCTCACAACGCACCTGTACATTCACGTATATGCAGTATATTCAGCACTGTCCCTCCTTGTTCCCCTCATTTTACCTTCCCTCTCTTTCTCCGATCATTTCCCTCAAAACAGGAGCCCTAGATAACCCTGCATCAACACATCAAAGACATGAGGGGATGAGAGAGAAAGTGTGTGTGTGTGTGTGTGTGTGTGTGTGTGTGTGTGTGTGTGTGTGTGTGTGTGTGTGTGTGTGTGTGCGTGTGCGTGCGTGCGTGCGTGTGTGTATGTGCGCGTGTGCGCGTGTGTGTGTGTGTGGGTGGGTGGGGAGGGGGCGTGCTGGGAGGGCGAGAGAGAAAGTAGCAGGTAGCAGGAGTATAGATGGGTTTCCTGTTTGTAAACATGAGAGGATGATGCGCGCGCAGTGGCGGGATGAGCCTGTAGAGGGCGCTATTACCCGCAGCAGCTCTGGCCAATGTACATTCAGAAAATAAATGGTCTTCACCAGGTTTAATGAAAGTAGATTAAATGATGCAGTTTGTAATATCTTCTTTACTCAATAAAAATGATTTGTCGAAAGTTGGATCTGTTTGTATATAATAGCAGCATTATGCCTATTATGCCTATAATAGCAGCATTATGCCTATCTAAATCCCGAAAATAACGAGAGAGTGAATGGCGCTTCCGGTTCGTTCTCCCCCGCGCATGCGCAGATTGGGCACTCTGCTCTGTGATGACGTCGCGCGGAAACCCATCTATAGAGCGTGCCAAAAATCCTGAAGGGGGCGTCAACAAGTGTCTTTTGGTAGCTGCGGACATCTTTGAGGGGTAAAAACCAGGTTGACTTAACATTGCCCAATGCCACGCCCAATGCCTCGCCCCGGCAGGCTGATTTGCCCCTTCTGCTGGTGACGACACGTAGGCACGCTTAATAGAGGTTAGAGAGAGAGAGACAGCAGAGAACAAGAGAGAGAGAGAGACAGAGAGAGACAACAAAGAACAAGACAGACGGACAGACAGACAGACAGACAGACAGACAGACAGACAGACAGACAGACAGACAGACAGACAGACAGACAGACAAGGGAAGTGAAATGGGGCTGACATCCGAGGCTTTTAGTTTAGAGGCATCATGAAAGACACAACATACTGTAAACTCTGAGTATTAATTTAAACCCCATTTTATATAGAGTAAATAGTGGAAATAAATCAGTGGAGAAACCAATCAACAAGCTCTCAGAAAAATAACAATTGTGACAAATGTCCGTCTATGATGACATACCCAAAATAGGGACAGCAGGTTGAAAGTGCTTAGATCTATGGATGTACTTTTTAAATTACATTCACTGTCTATAGTCTATCTCTCTTTCTGTCGCTCTTTCTCTTTGGCACTCAAGCACACAGTGACGTACGGAACGGACGTACACAAACAAACACATGCACTATACACATGCTATCCTCATGTTGTGTATGATTACAGTGTAAACATCTCAATTAGCCTCACTGTCATCATGACCTAGCATCTCTGTTCCCTCCTCTCTACAGGGACACGGAGAGAGAGAGAGAGAGAGAGAGAGAGAGAGAGAGAGAGAGAGAGAGAGAGAGGGAGAGCTAGCTGAGAGAGAGAGAGAGCTACAGTAGCTGAGAGAGGGATAGAGAGACAGAGGGAGGAGAATAAAGCTGTCTGTGAAAAACAGGGACATCAAAGCGCTCTCATCTTGTTTGTGTGTGTGTGCGCGTGCGTGCGTGCGTGCGTGCGTGCGTGCATGTGAGTGCGTGCGTGAATGCGTGCACGTGTCTGAGTGTAGTGCTCATGAGATCTGTCACAAACCATGACCTTGACCAATGCTCTAGTAGCCCGGCAAAGGACACACACACGTACATACAAACACAACACACACGCACGCACGCACGCACACACACACGCATGCAGCACACACACATCAAAGTGCTAAAAATGCAGTGGTCGAGAATTTCTGTACTTGTGTCATTTCTGCACTTGCTTATATCCCTCTTTCGTTGTGTATTTCATCTCATGTTGAGTTTTCAGTTCAGATTCAGGAGATGGTAAGCTTTATTTTTAGATTCTTACTCTCCTCTCAACACCTGTGTGTTCCTGACAGCAGCAGGTGTGTGGATAACGGCCAGAGAAGGAGAGAGAGAGGGAGGGAGGAGGCAGAGGGAGAGACAGAGAGAGAAAGAAAGCGGATGTAGGATTGGGTGAGAGAGAGAGAGAATTAGAGAAAGAGAGAGATGAGAGTGAATGGTAGAGAGAGCGAGAGGACAAGAGAGAGAGAGAGAAGGATGTGTGACAGGATGATGCAACCACTAAAGTCACTCTCACATCAGGCATCAAGAATGCACAAGGTCAAAGGTCAGCAGCCTCCCCTGGTAAGGTGACCCCATTTGTGTGTGAGAGAAGAGTGAGAGGTGAACTATAACCAATTTCAACCTGGCTTCCCTATATTGTGCATGTGATCAACATTTCATAACATTTCAGAAATAGCAAAAATATTCTTATTGGCTATTGTTGCTATTTTTGAATTAGGACTTAAGTGGTTAAGAGTCTAATATGGAGAAACAAAAAGGTGTAGGGAAAAGTAAAACAAAAGACGAGGATAAAGAACGAAAGACACCCCATCAAGAAAGAAAACTGTAGAAAAATAAAAAAATTAAGAATATTGGGAGAACAACTGGGGGAAAAGTGTGCCGGCAGCCATGTTGGCAGAAGGAGCGAGTGCATTCTCCGGCAGCGGCAACAGCCACGGAACTTCCGCGGAACTGCCGGTGGAGGAGCGGCAGCTCCCGGCAGTGACTGCCGGCGGTGGAGCGGCAGCTGCCGGCGGAGCAGCGGAACTGCCGCGGAAACTGCCGGTGGAGGAGCGGCAGTCGCGGAACTGCCGGTGGAGGAGCGGCAGTCAACTTATTTTTTCCGCCGATAAAGTATAGTTTTGGACTATGACGGAGGCGCGCCGAATCAGCAGACCTTGAGGCCAAGGAGTCGCGCCCGAGCGCCTCCAGGCGCGAGTGCCCGCGACGACCGGCCGATGGTCTGCTATTCGACTAAGCGCCGTCCGAGTTATGTACCGATAGGCACAGAATCGTAAATAATATTGGTGGGGACTGCGTTACACAAACGCAGCACACTCCCAAAGCTGGCGCCGCCGGCAGCTCCGCGGAGCTGCCTCGGCAGCAGCCGCTGCCGGAAAATGCACTCGCTGTCCCTCCATGTTGGTCCCCCTCACAGAGAAGTCAGTCAGGTTGTGTACTGTAGATACCGTGTGACACTGTGTGTGTGTGTGTGTGTGTGTGTGTGTGTGTGTGTGTGTGTGTGTGTGTGTGTGTGTGTGTGTGTGTGTGTGTGTGTGTGTGTGTGTGTGTGTGTGTGTGTGTAGCCCGGGGACAGAGAAGGTGCTCATTTGGATCAAACAATGACAGGTTGGTTGCTTTGCCCCCCTCCTGTGATACTGAAGAGGATTATGGGCTGGTGAGTTCTCACAGACCACATTCACACACGTGCACGAACACACACACACACACACACACACACACACACACACACACACACACACAGGCTCTCTGCACCATGTGCACCCCCGCATAGATACTGTACACCCTCGCTGTCACTCTTCACTTATCTTCTCTCTCTCTCTCTCTCTCTCTCTCTCTCTCTCTCTCTCTCTCTCTCTCTCTCTCTCTCTCTCTCTCTCTCTCTCTCTCTCGTTCTCTCTGTGTCAAACACACTGGCACACCACAGGGGGGGGCATGTCATTATGCACCTGAAGGGGCTCCAGGGTGTAATCTAAAAAGATAAGAGAACAAATTAGCCAAGAATTCATTATGTGTTGTCATTATGTGTTGTCACTCTGTGAGCGCTGGCCATTATGTTTAGTTTGGGGGTTTGAATGGCGGTCTGGATAACTACACTGTAAAATATGTGTGCTCATTTAACTCTGACCCTGTCATGTGCATTGGTACACTCCCAGAGTAAAACGAGTAGTCAGTATTGTACACAATGGAGAATCCCTTCCGTTATCTGCCAAATGGATATATTTTTTTAATCCAAATGGCCGTACTGTTGAACCCCAGCATCTCTATCCTGGGGGGAATAGTTTTCCAAAAATAGCAGATCCACTTTGGGACGCGTTGTGACCTTGTGGATGTGCTATTTTTGGCGAAGAGATTTTGGTGAAGACAGATAAAAGAAGTAGAGAGTCAACTCAGGTCCAGTTTACTAAGACCAGAGGTTTTAAGTGGTTGCCGTCAGTGGCATATTTGCTTTTACAGGAATGTTGAGATAGATGTTGTTTTTCGTGTACATGCTGTTTTCATCCACGTACAAATGATTTGTTGGGATTTCGCTCTCCCACGAGAGCCCAGCTCCAATAACCTGATCCCCCTGTTGAACATCAACAAGAACAACTCTGGAACCAAACATGGCGTGTTTGGAAGCCCCCGCCGAGTCCATTCGATTTGCTTTGGGTTTCGCCGTGCTGGTGGTGTTGTACACAGAGTCCTGAGCGTTACTTTAACCTTTGAGAGTGTAAAAATGTCAGGACACTCAGGATTTAGCAGCATACAGCAGTGGGTCAGGAGGTCTGTAGGAGAGGTGTTGAACTCTCGAAGAGGGAGGTTGTGAGCTGGGAATAGTAAGCTATGTAGTTGGCTGGTTGTTATTGAATGTGTGTGCGCGCGTGCATGCACGCATGTACAAACACGTATATACTGAGCGTGTGCATTTGTGACTGTGTGTGTGTGTGTGTGTGTGTGTGTGTGTGTGTGTGTGTGTGTGTGTGTGTGTGTGTGTGTGTGTGTGTGTGTGTGTGTGTGTAGGCTATCGGCTATCGATGTATATGTGTGTTTGCGTATGTGCACACTTGCATGTCTACTGTATGTGTGGCTTGTGTGTGTCTGTCTGCTTAACCTCCTGTGCCAGTATGTGTACACGTATGAACGTTGTGTGTGCACAATAGCCCACTGTGTGTGTGTGTGTGTGTGTGTGTGTGTGTGTGTGTGTGTGCGGGACCTAGAATGAAAAGAAGACGAAGGGGAACGTGAGACTCTGAATGCTAGGTTTCACTTAATCATCCCCTGATGCTAGTGTAAACACTGAATCTGATTTGAGCTAATTGGGTTTGTAGTCAGGGTAAATAGTGTAAAAGGAAACCACTCGCACATTCAGCAAAGATGTTTCCCACTCCTAACCACCAGAGTTTCACCCCAGACTTTTTTTCTTTTCATTCCTCTTTTTCTCTCGGTGCAAATGTTATGGAAGGCTTCTTTCTTTCTTTCTTTCTTTCTTTCTTTCTTTCTTTCTTTCTTTCTTTCTTTCTTTCTTTCTTTCTTTCTTTCTCTCTTCTTTCTTTCTCTCTTTCTTTCTCCAAGTCACATGCAATTTCCATAACGTTGCTTGGTTGGACTCAAGTTTTTTCTGGTGGGTATTTGGGTAATTTGATTTTAGAAAGAAAGAAAAAAGAGAGAAAGAGAGGGGAGAAGGCGGGGGAGGGAAGGAGTGAAAGAAGGAGAAAGAAAGTGAGTAATATATATTTTTCGAAGAACCTTTCAATCGATTTACCCGGCTTCAGTTATTCTTGAGTAATTTCACATTTGCAGTTATGGATTGCCCGCAGAATCCACCCTCCCCACCATCCCTCGCTCCCCCATACGCTTGCAGCGCGGCCTTGCAAAGTTTTGCCCGTTCGGCATCTTGTCACTCACGTCTTGCACTCTCTCATCATTCTCCGTAATGTAGTCACTCTGATTGTATTCTCCTCCTAATCTAATTCTTCCCTTTTTCAGACCCCTTGAGACTTTGACTGAATTCAGATTGCTTCCATTTCAATAACCCCCCCCCATCCCCGCCCCACCCTTCTCATGACAGCATATACACGCTCAGCACTGAAAAGGCCCATAAGCCTCGCGTGCGCTGACCGTTCCGATTGTCAGCCTTCTCAGAGAAAACAAACTGCCGATATTGCAGGCCGCTTAGATCTCATAGGGACTCCGCAAAACTCGGCGGACGACTCCCATCAAGACAGAAACCCCGGGGGGATCTTCCCTGGCGATTAAGATAACATCTTTTCCCAAACTGTGGATTGGCTTTATCGTAGCGTTAGTTTTACCGCAGCCAATGTAATTAGTGCAGCCTTCAAAGATGGTGGCTACCGCTTTGTGGTGCAAATTTGTTCTAGATTGGCTGTTCCATCCACACAAACAGTTAGCCCAGTGGAGGAGTGTTTTTGACTTGATCTGTGAAAATAAAAGAAGCACAGAAATAGGGGTGTATGAAGGTAGAGCTATGATCTCTGAAATATTGATCTTTTAGTCTGGGACTTCAGATCCCATGGTGCATTGCTAATTCCTGTGTTTTGGTGATCAATGACGCCAAGGGTCACCAGTGTGAAAGGTTGATGACTGGACTTGTTAGGGGTCAGTGTCCCTTTCAGCTAAAGAGACAGCAAGACAAAACATGGATTTGTCTCTCCCTTTAAAAAAGTGAAAATCAAACACCATTTCCCAGACATAACAAATCAATCATGCTGCTTCTAGCTAGAGAGCACGATTGATCCCCTGGATGCGCACAAGCCTTCATGTTCCCATAACTTTGGAATACAACTACAAACATGAGGTCCAATACTTTTCCTCAAGAAAAAAATGATATTAAGATAAGAAAATAATTAGCACAAGGACATAGTAGATGCTCTTTCTCCTTGGCTTTAAACAGCACTGTTTTTTTGGTCCCTATCATTTGAAAGCACATGACTGGCTGCCCAGATGTTGAAACAGCTTAAGACAAGGCTTCCTCTGCTTACCACAAAGACAGCTGTAACTCAACGGTCTCTCTGATACATCAAGGTCTTCTGTCTCCCGATTCAATTCTTCCACTTCTCCTTTTTTAGTTATTCAGTTTAGTTATTCTTTCTCTATTTGTCAAATTTCGCCACTTGATCAGTTGCCCTTGGCATTCAAAGCTGATGCTAAGGATGCCCTTTCACATTGACAATGACAGAATGATCACAACTTATTATGACCACCCTATTGATATGCCACTCGGACGGCATTGAGTCGGCAGGAGCGAGCGTGATCCCCAAGAGGCGTGCCCGCGTCACGCCGGCTTTGTTGTAAATGTTTTTAGCTTGGTTTCAGTGTTTTTAATGGCAACGCTACCTTGTGAGACGTCTATTTCAGAGTTGTAAGAGTTCTATAGAATTGTACTTCCCATGTACTAAACATTATATTAGACTAGAGTGCATTCATGTCAGAAATGGACGCCATGGGCACTTAGACCTAGCGACTGTATTTGGCAAGTAAAGGTCAAATTATACTTGCAGCAAGGTACTGCGGAGAGCAGACGCTTACGTGGTTCTGATTATACAAATATTTGATGTCTATAGACACGCGTTACACACATGCACACTACACTCTTAAAATATGTCTTTCAGATACTTCCCAGTCTGCCTGGTGCACACACTTGCATTGTTTCCGACGGTCAGGACAATTTCTTAACAAGAATGTAAACACATTGAATTCTCTTTATAGGCTTTTAACGATGGGTTATACTACACATGCGGGTAGCGACAGATCTCCTCAAACAGAGCATCCATGTTTCTGTCCTAGCACATGCACATGTATGTCAGCATACTTACAGCATAATCTTATGTGCATGAGGTACACACTGTCATAAAATCTGAGAGCCACGCAGATGTTTGTGCAGACATGAGTTGGCGATGAAATTTACGTCATATTACACTAGCGTACATTCACAGCTACGTGGATGCAGCAAATATTAAGGTGCTGACAAAGTCAATAAGTGCAGGGCACACATACCTTTACACTGCTGATGGACTAGGTCATTTTTCTTTTGTCCAGTCATACCGGTTTCAATACGGTCTCGATCAAGTCTAGTCGAGTCTATTTTTTCGTATAGTTGGTCAACAAATACATTTCTTTTCACGACACTAATTGTGTTCTCACATTACATATAAATTATTTTTACCTGTCCAATTTCTTTTATAGAAATTGCAATTTAGAATAACAAAACTTTATACTTGAGCATTATATTTGCCAAGTCTAAAGACATGCTTAGCCATACCGGTATGCTACGCTAGGTACGCACGATAAAAAAAAGTGCTTCATGCATATACGCTCTGGCGGACCAGCCTGATCTCCAGAGATTACCGTAACATTGCACGGAACGAGTGCAATTCATTCCGTGGATAGCCGCCTCGGAACTCCCGAATTGCGTGCATATGTACGGCGAGTCCCACGGTGGGCGTAACCAGTCGCAACCCGGAAAAACCCGGAAGCAGAGCAGTCCCCACAAAAAAAATTACGATTCTGTGCCTATCGGTACATAACTCAAACGGCGCTGAGTAGGCACAGGCGAACGTCCCACCGTTCAGGACGGCAACTCGGTCGCCTTAGCTCCCTCGGTGGTCCTTCACGGGGTGACAGTTCGCCTGTGACTGCACGCCTCCGAAATGGTTTTGTCACAAAGGGAGCGCCGTACATATGCACGCAATTCGGGAGTTCCGAGGCGGCTATCCACGGAATGAAGTGCACTCGTTCCGTGCAATGTTACGGTAATCTCTGGAGATCGGGTTGGGCGGACATACAGTATGCTGAGGTCGGCTATTGGCATTTTAGTTCGTAAGGACCCCAGCGGAGTCCTTTCTGTTTATGATACATCTGGACTATGAATCAGCCTTAATTTGGCCCTAGGGCATGAGAATGTGTTGGTAACAGGGAGGTGTAAACAGAAACTATTGATCTTATAGAGGCAGAGTCTCAGTCTCAGTCCTCTTTTTCGCTCTCGCCCCTGGTTCTATCGTTCCTCCTCTCTCTCCGTCTCACTCTGATGAAATGTAAATAAACCATACACAGTCATCAGAGGTCTCCGTTGGTATAGTGCTAATGTTTTACTTGCGGGCTGTCAGTGAGCTGAAGGTGAGAATAATGATTTGTAATGAACATGCGAAAGAGGCACGCGGCATGAATCAAAGTGTTTTCTGATGTGCTTTGTGTTGAACTCATGAGGCTTCTGGCATTTCAGTGCATCACCGTGTGCCAAGACACAACATGTAGAGATCTGTGCGGCTGATTCTGCCTGCACAGTTACAGTATAGTGCATTTTATATTGTTCACTAAGACACCCATGCACATCCAAAGCCGGAGGGGCTGTGTGTTGTCACTGCACCTCGTGCCAAAACAAATCCCTTGTATGAAAACCTCACAGTTGGCAAACGAACGGGCTGTGTTTCGCATTCTGAATCTGCCCTGCTGCGTCGCGCATTTTTATCCGACAGCAAATAGCTGTCGAGCGGCACAGGAGGCGGACTCCGAGGGGGAAAAAAAGAGAAGGCCTTTTGGTTATTTGTGGTTGTTGTCAGACATATATTTTTTTATGGTTGTGTGCATTCATCTGTGCATCACAAAGCTTGTGTTCTTCTCAGCATGGGACGTTCTCCAAAATGTGTCAGCCAAAAGCACACCAGGCACGGCCGCGTGCGTCCTACTTGCGCAGGTTTTTTGACAGCATGTGTACGAGCGATATCAGTCAATGCGTGTCCTCCATGTGTTCACCGGTATGTGTATCATCATGTGATGCATTGTCACTGTTTACCTGAGATTACCTTTGTGGCTTTACTGCGGGAGTGATTTGCCTTTTTTTGCTTTGTTGATCCACAAGTGTGTGTGCCAGCATGTGTGCCTGGCTGCCGATGGCATGTGTGCATGTAAGAGTGTGTTTGTTTGTTTGTTTGTTTGTTAGTGTGCGTGCGTGCGTGTTTGTTTCTACTTTGCTGTTTGTGTTGGCGCGCATGACTTGTGACGTGTGTGTGTGTGTGTGTGTGTGTGTGTGTGTGTGTGTGCGTGTGCGTGTGCGCGTGTGTACGCGTGTGCGTGTGTGCGTGTGTGTGTGTGTGTGTGTGTGTGTGTTTCTGGGGACATGCAGTTATGTTGCCCATCTATACTGTTGCGGATTGGGTCACTCCTGGGCGTGTGCCTGCTTGATGCCACAGGTAGCCCTGTGCTCAGTGAAGTGTGTGCGCTACACCTGTTGTCCCCTCAGGGAGGCGCTGTCTGTGGCCAGCTGGCAGGTGAGAGCGGGGACACAGGAGAGGACAGATTGGACAAGCTGCGGGACGTTGGGACGGACAAAAGACTGAAGGTGAGGGAAAAAATAGCTAATGGAGGCCGAGGGGAGAGAGGAAAAATACAGGGGATGTAAGCGGGAATGCTATGGTAGAGGGTACAGTAAGCATTTCTTAGCGGTTGAAGTGACCTTCCAATGATTTTAAGCCACAAAGTCGTTGTCTAACTTACCTAATGAACATCTATAGTAGAAAAATCAAAACAGCTTCTAAATGCGGTCCGTGGATCAGATTCTGGCTATTTACAGTTGATGTTATTGGCAAATGTGTCGTTTTTGCCAGTAACCGATGCAAAGTGAACCAGAACCAACATCAAAACTAACAAGACAGCGGTGTCTTGAAATATTTTAATTACAGACCTGTAGCGTCGCAGAACAAGCAATGCCAGATTTGAAAATAACATGTTTTGGGTGATTTAGTGATTGCTTTGGTGGAGTACTGTATTTACTTCTTTCCCCACCAGAATGCATTGTAGACTACCAAGTATGTACAACAAGATTGTCAGCACTCTGAACTGAAGTTTTTATGATGTTCTGGTCAGACACGATCACTCTGGTTGGAAAAGACAGGAAAATGTGGTCCAGGTCAAATTTGGATGTAATTCCCCTTTAACCACTTAAGCTCTAAATACTTTTGTGAAGTATAAAGTATAGTGAAAGTAGCTGATCTGCAAGCTCACACTGTGTTGCAACTTGAAGATCTACAATCTTCGCTATTTTTGAAAACTAGAGTTTCTGGCCACTATGTGGCCCTCACATCTACGTCACACAGACGATCCGACCAGTATGCCCTTACAGTATGGGCTTATATATTTGGGCATATGGCGATATATTTCATATATGCCCATATATGGAGACTGTCCGACCGATCAACCCACGGTAGTTTTGTCAACTTTTCACAACCTCCTTTGTGCCGTCTACTTTGCGACCTTTCCTGTGTGTTTTTGTTTTGCCTTTGTGCAGTTGAGACATCTGCTTCAATACAATATACAGCATGGAGATATGTAAATATAGGGGAAATATTATATACGTCCTCTGCTCTATTTTTACTGCTCCCTACTTGTCCTCCAGACATACAGTACTGCTCCACAGTATGTTAACCTATAATATAAATATAATAACCTCCATCTCTGCCCTACTGTTTCCAGTCCTGCTATCCATTCCTTCCATCTCCCACATTGTTAGTCCCATTTTTCTGCATGTCATCTCTCTCTCTCTCTCTCTCTCTCTCTCTCTCTCTCTCTCTCTCTCTCTCTCTCTCTCTCTCTCTCTCTCTCTCTCTCTCTCCACCCACGTCTAGTTAAGATATCAATGTGTGTGTGGTGTGTGTGTGTGTGTGTGTGTGTGTGTGTGTGTGTGTGTGTGTGTGTGTGTGTGTGTGTGTGTGTGTGTGTGTGTGTGTGTGTGTGTGCGCGTGTGTGCGTGTGTGCGTGTGTGTGTGTGCTCTCTCCTCTCTGTCACGCCTGTAGGCTGTGTCAGAGCAGGGAGTGAGATGTCTGTCTCTGTGGTTGTTAGTCACAGTACATCTGTTCTACTGCAGTCTGTGGGTCAGCCACCAGACAATAGTCTCACATAATCACATATAGGGAAGCTTACACATGCACGTTCACATGGCAGCATGTCAACACACACACAATGTATGTGCAGTGATTGCAAGGAAACACACACACACTGGGCATCACCCATGGGCGCTCGCTCACACACACATAATCCCTATCACAAAGACATGTACTGTATGCACATTGATCATATGCATACTGTCTACTGTATGTATGTACAGTATGTGTATGTATGTATGTATGTATGTACTGTATGTATGTACTGTATGTATGTATGTATGTATGTATGTATGTATGTATGTATGTATGTATGTATGTATGTATGTATGTATGTATTTATGTATGTATGTATGTATGTATGTATGTATGTACAGTATGTATGTATGTATGTATGTATTTGTGGTGCATGCGTGCGTGCATTCGCGCGCTGTGTGTGTGTGTGTGTGTGTGTGTGTGTGTGTGTGTGTGTGTGTGTGTGTGTGTGGTGTGTGTGTGTGTGTGTGTGTGTGTGTGTGTGTGTGTGTGTGTGTGTGTGTGTGTGAATACAAACTCACATTGTATGTCATGTCATGAACAACAAATGAATCAATGTACATGTACAGTACACACACACACAAACACGCACGCACGCACACACGCACACATGTGAGCGAGCGCACACACACACTGATATTCCATGTCGAAATACTGGCAGCTGGTTCATGATTGTCTGTTTTGCAGGGAACATGCATAGAGCTTACTGGGATCGTCTGTATAATGTAGTGTACACAACACACACACACACACACACACACACACACACACACACACACACACACACACACACTTCTTCTATATGCTTACCCCATACACATCTTCCCAATACTGTATGTTTCATTTCTATTCCATTACTCATCTTCTCTCTCACTACCTATTCTCCACCTTCCTCCTCTCTCTCTCTCTCTCTCTCTCTCTCTCTCTCTCTCTCTCTCCTCTCTCTCTCTCTCTCTCTCTCTCTCTCTCTCTCTCCTCTCTCACACACACTCACACACACACACACACACACACACACACACACACACACACACACACACACACACACACACACACACACTACACACACACACACACACACATCCTTATAGTCCTCCACATCCTCTCCTCTCCTCCTCATTAGGTGTGCAGTTCTTCAGTCTGGGTCTCTAGAGTGTCCTCCCATATCTCCACAGCTGGAGGGATTCACACATACATGCACACTCGCATACACAGACAGACACACTGACACGCACACACACATCGCACTGTCTGTCCATAGGCCAAGTCCACTGGGAACAGAGCAAAAGAGGAAGGAAGGTAGGGGAGAGACTGAGAGAGAGGGAGAGAGAGAGAGAGATGAGAGAGAGGAGAGAGAGAGAGAGATGAGAGAGAGAGAGAGAGAGAGAGAGATGGGTGGGGGGTAGAGAAACTAGAAAAGGGTATAAAAACGGCAGACAGACAGACAGACAGACAGACAGACAGACAGACAGACAGACAGACAGACAGACAGACAGACAAGGACACATACTGTACAGAGAAATCTGTGGAATTACAGAGAAAGAAATTGTGAAATATGTGGGAAGAAGGGGGTGGGACGGGGGTGGACGGGGGGCAGTGAAGAGAAAGATAGGTGTGGAGAGGTAGAGGAAAGGACAGGACTTACTGTATAGAGAGAGAGAGAGAGAATGCCAGGCACAAAATGAACAGAAAGAAGCTTATTGTAAGTACACACCATAGAATTCCAGTTGGAAATTGAGTGGAGTGGCGCCCTGCGTATGAACCCACGAGCGCGGCGACGTCGGCCCTTCCCGAACACTGTTGAATCAAGCCCTCGCTTTCCTTTCCCAAGCGAGAGCAGCGTGAAAATTGACCAAGTCAAAGCCGAGGAGGGAGCAAAGCTGATTTCCTGCTATTGTATGGGTGTACGGAGCAGACCAAGGGAACGGGTTGCATTTCACCCTCAAGGAACTCACAAAGGCTCTGGAGAAAATCTGACATCTTGAGAAGTAAGAGTACCCACGTCCCACGTATGTGAAACACGCGTGGTTACGCCTTTTTTTTTTTAGAGAGAGGGGGGGGAGGGGGGCTTTTCTGCCTTTATTTCGATAGTACAGTGGAGACTGACAGGAAACAGGAAGACAGTCACTCCAGGTCCGCCGGGCTCAGGAATCGAACCCAGGACTCGCTGGCCTACAGTATGTGGTACACACTAGGGCTTTCACCAACTAGTCGACTAGTTGGTGACTAGTCGACTAGTCGACTAGTCGACTAGTCGACTAGTATAACCACTAGACGACCTTGTTGGTACTAGTCGAATAGTTGAAAAAAAAAAAAAAAAAAAAAATTGCCATAGTAATGGCCCATCTTACTTTTATTATTATCCTCCTGACTTTATTTTTTATCAAAAGGGGGTCAAAAGTATGCCCAATAAAAGCCTATTATTGGGCAATGGGGATCCTTGGAGACGCTGCTGTGGTGCTGTGCTGCTGTGCCAGAAGCGCTTCCCTTAAAACGCCATAAAAATAAGGGCAGGAGGATAATAATAATAGTAATATAGTAGTAGGATGGCATTAAAACAATGCCCCCCCTAATTTATTTATTTTTAATTTATTTTTTATGTAAATTTTGACTAGTCGACTACCACTGGGTCAAATTAGTCGACCTATAAAAATCTCTAGTCGTGAAAGCCCTAGTACACACACCTCAACCACTCAGCCATCGGCGTCCCTCTTTGTGCATGCTTGTATGCGGTATGATTGCCTGTGTATGGGAGTGATGGCGTGCACGTTGCCCAACTTTTGGTGTGTGCGCGCGTGCACGTTCCCGCTCTTATACAGTGCACACACACCCACACACACACACATTTCCCTTGCACACTCACATCACTCATCCCCGGTGTGTTTACAATGTGCACGGCTCTAAATTTAAAACACACTGATCTTGATAGATGATATCAGCTTCTTAAAAACCCTGGCCCAACACACAGCCGCCTCTCTCTCTCTCTCTCTCTCTCTCTCTCTCTCTCTCTCTCTCTCTCTTCTCTCTCTCTCTCTCTCTCTCTTCTCTCTCTCTCTCCTCTCTCTCTCTCTCCCTTGCCCATCTCCTGTCTGCTTTTGTTTCCGCGTGATGAAAGGCAGTTCAAAACAGCTTTATCTGTAGCGCGGGGGCGGGGCCGGGGTGGGAGGATGTTTAAATGTGGCCCGTGGTTTTTTGGACGTCCAGGAAAAGGGGCGAACAGATGAGAAGCAAAACCAGGCGTGCTCAAGAGAAGAGTGGAGGAGCTGAGGGGAGCTGAGAGTGCATTCCGCTCGCTGGGAAGTATGCGCGTTGAAAAACATCAGGCCTGTTTTCCTTTCACTGCGTTAGAGCCCTCCGCTCAGCACACGTGCACACGCGCACGCACCGCACGCACGCGCACGCACACACACACATGCACACACACACACACACACACAAATACACGCATAGACAAGAAATTCACATGCATTCATGTGTACACACACTGCGGGATTATGGACTCACAAGTTCTCATAGCCGTAGAGCAGAACCCACATGCATAGACACTGCGCGCGTGCGCGCACACACACACACACACACACACACACACACACACACACACACACACACACACACACACACACACACACACACACACACACACACACACACACACACACACACACACACACACACACACACACACGTACACAGATACTGTGTTGTCTTTACTCGGCGTATGGTTTGCATTGGTTCTGCTGCTGGCTTTTGTAAACAGCGCTAACTGGTTGTGTATGTCTGAGACCTCCAAATGAAAGCTCACCTCTCTCTGTCTCTCTCTTTCTCGTCGCTTGACCTTATTTTTACCATGTGGCCCGTCATAAGCGTGCGCTCTTGTCACGTGTGTTTAGGCTAGCCTCTGACATGTGATCCCGCAGGCCAAAGGTCACGCACTTTTCTGCGGACCCACTACTGTCTAGCGCAGGGGGTCTTCAACGTTTTTCAGGCCAAGGACCCCCTAGCTGAGAGAGAGAAGATTTTTTTTTAAACTTGGTCTGTTCTTTTTTCCCTCCACACCAAACCTCTTTGCCAAAAATATTTTTGGCTAAAGTTCTCCTCAGAAAAGGGATGCTAGGGTTCAGGTTAATGTAAAAATGTAAAAAATATATCGTATCATACAAAGAGGTGGCGGACCCCCTGCAGTAACTCTGAGGACCCCCTAGGGGTCCCAGACCCCCTGTTGAAGACCTCTGGTCTAGCGCAATAGCTTGCAGAGTCCGATGAGGACAAAGAATGGGTGTGTGTATCAATTAGGTTTGGTTTTACTCAGTTCCAAATATTTGAATAGGGCTTAAAAGCTTGGGTCTTCAGTGATCGCTTCTTCTTAACCACTTGACCCCAGCATCCATTTTCTGGGGGGAACATTCGCCAAAATACAAGTGACGCATTGTGAGATTGTGGACCGGCTATTTTTGGTGTAGCGTCTACACACTATACCTCTTTGCCAGAAACAGCCGATAGATGGAAAAAGAGGTCAAGGTACAGTTGTAACTCAAGTCCAGTTCTCTAAGACTAGAGGGCTTAAGTGGTTCAAACAGGAATTCCTTGTCCATTGTATGGCTTCATTTTAATCTGTGTCTGGAGCCACGCAAGATATAGAGAAAATGTACAATGGGTTTGGTTACTTCCTTTTAGAAAGTAGAATGAGATAGAAAGATCAATTATGAGGCAACGGACGATAGCATGACAGGCAGACAGTGATGGACACGGAAAGAGAGACAGTAATAGAGACTGAAAGATAGAGAGAGACAGTGATAGAGACAGAGAGAAAGTGACGGTTGCAGAGATGGAAAGAGAGAGAGAGAGAGAGAATACAAATAGTGCAGTGTGGGAAAGTAACTAATTACATTTACTCAAGTATTGTACTTAAGTACATTTTTGAAGTACTTTTACTTTACTTGAGTATTTCCAATTTTCAATACTTACAAATACCATTACTTCTACTCCACTACATCTCAGAGACAAATATTGTACTTTTACTCCACTTACAATTATTTGAAAGCTTCAGTTACTAGTTACTTTGTAGGTTTGAATTGTTATTACAAGACATACATTAACATTAACCACTTCAGCCCTATTTAAACTTTGGCTATTTTAACAATATTTTAAAACATTTCATACATATGATAACTTGTGAAAACGGGACATTCTGCATAATGAGTATATTTTTGGTACTTTAAATATAAACTTTTGTACTTTTACTCAAGTAAATTTTGAATTCCGGACTCTTACTTTAGAGTATTTCTACATTGCAGTATATTGATACTTTTACTTAAGTAAAACATTGGAGTACTTTTTCCACCACTGATCGAGAGCGAGAGCGCGAGAGAGAGAGAGAGCGAGAGAGAGAGCGAGAGAGAGAGAGAGAGAGAGAGAGAGAGAGAGAGAATACATAAAAAGTGTAGAGTCCAGTGGGATTTACTGTGACCTCACGGCTGCAACTACTGAATGGAACAGAAGGTTACCCAGTGTGACAAGCGCGCGCGCACACACACGCGCACACACACACACACGCACACACGCACACGCACGCACACACACACACACACACACACACACACACACACACACACACACACACACACACACACACCTTAACATCTTGTAGCCATTAGGACAGTAACCATACCCAAGTTGTCCTCTTGTACCCGGTCACAGGAAGTGAGGTCAGAGCAGAGACACAGTGTTTGCGTGTGTTTGATGTGTCCCCCCACCACCCCCCCCTACCCGGTGTTTCCTTTCACTGGAAGATTGGGTTTCAGTCGCCACCGAGGCTTGCTAATTAATGTCACAACCTGCTAGCCGTGTCAGCACCAATTTACTACACACACACACACACACACACACACACACACACACACACACACGCACACACACGCGTGCACACATATCACACATAGACACATACACAGCCATAGAGACACACACACACACACACACACACACACACACACACACACACACACACACACACACACACACACACACACACACACACACACACACACACACACACACACACACACACACACACACACACACACATTTAGACACATACACAACACAGCCATAGAGACATGCACGCAAACACGTAGACACATGCATACATCCTTAGACACACACACACACACACACACACACACACGCACACACACGCACACACACGCGTGCACACATATCACACATAGACACATCATAGAGACACACACACACACACACACACACACACACACACACACACACGCACACACACGCACACACACGCGTGCACACATATCACACATAGACACATCATAGAGACACACACACACACACACACACACACACACACACACAC
>NC_137606.1:20455217-20457717 GCF_963280865.1 Gymnoscopelus braueri | reverse complement strand
ATACAGACAGAGCATTTCGGTCAAGATGATCATCATACAAGGCTAATAAAGACATAAAGATTTTTTAATCATCCTATCCTTGTTAATATATCGCCATTTAGGTCAATGATATAACATTATGTAGTGATATGATAGACCCCCCTCCCTCCAATTATTTTAGGAGGTCCCCAGATGATTAGCTTAATGTGCAATATTGTTTTCTCACTCAACAGTAAACAAACCAACATACAGTACAAGTGTATACAGGGTATCTGCACATTTTTCTTTTTTTTTAAGATTTATTTTTGGGCATTTTATGCCTTTATTATTGATAGGACAGTAGGCTGAGAGTAAATGGGGAGAGAGAGATGGGGAGTGACACGCAGCAAAGGCCGTCGGAATCGGGACTCGAACCCGCAACGTGCTGTCAGGCTACATCGTAGCCTATAGGTGCCCGGACCAGTGGTCCGGGCCAATTTCATGACTTTTAAGACATTTTTAATACCAAATTGGCCAAAAGACGCACACATTGAGAAAATAGCCGATCTACAAGCTCACAACGCCTTGCAGTGCGAGGCGTTGTGAGCTTGTATAGTTTGGCTTTTCACAATATTTATCTGTGGAACCGTGGAACTAAATGTAATGTAGTGCTTGTCAGGGTCCCCAGTTCAAATGTGATTGTTTTGAGGGGTCGTGGCCTGAAAAGTTTGGGAACCCTTGGAGTAAGACATGACAAGTATAGGATGGACAGAGATAGGGGAAGTGAGGATAAAGTGTACTTTTAGTTCTGCTGTGTTTGTGAGGGGAGATGTAAGGATGCAGCTATCCTCCTGACAGCTGGGTTGGTACAGTAGCTTTGAGGCATCCTTGGCATCCTTGAAACACTGACAAACATGTACTTCACAGAACAGTAAACACAACAGTATATACGGTATTAGTCAGGGAGTGCAGGGAAGAGCAAGGTGCAGCTGTTTAAGTTGGAGCTTAGGGTGTGTTTTGTTGAATATAAAACATTTTGAAATGGTGTTTGGTAAGCTGCTCAGCTGCATTTTTGCAAATCCTCGTTATATAATGAGTGTAATCTTGTTGAAAAACGTGTGTACTGTATGTGTTTGCACACCTCTATTTGGAATTAGAACGCAATTAATACAATTAAGTTACATAGCCAAGCAATGTGTTAAATATGAGATAGTTAAATGTTGACTTTTAAACATTGAGTCATTTCTATTTTGACTGAATTTGCTGATAGTCACAGTTTACTGGTAAGCTTTTCATATATCTGTTTATGCACTTCTATGAGTTTGCTTTGGGAGACCCACCACCCTTTCCATGAATAAACCATTTGAAATCGAACATCAGCAGCGCCCAGATGAACAGAACCCCCACAGCTATAATGGTGCCACCCAAATACATAATTATTGTCGCTGTCGGGTGGAAACCTCCTATGTGAAATAACAGTGAAAATAGCCGATCTACAAGCTTGTAGATCGGCTATTTTCCCAACGTTTGCTTGACACTCTTGTATGACGAAGTAGGGCATTAAATGAAATGAAAATAAAAAAGATATTTTTTTAGATTTGGAGATACGATGTTTCTGCCACACGGCAACGATATTTCTACATTTTCATAACTGGGATTCTGTCTCCTGTTGTCCTTCTGGTTTATAGAGCATGCAGGTCCTATTTTTAGTTAATTATAGCCTGCCTACTTCAAATCATTTGCATTGTTAAATTACTCATTAGATATGGTCTTTGATTGCAGAGCACATCCCCTTCCACTTCCGATGAGCTGCTTAAATATGTAGAAAATATTACCACATCTGTCTCATTAGGCCTGATTCCTACCTAGTTGCAAGCCAGCGCCGCGCTCCAAAAATAGCAGATACACAAGCTCAAAACGCATTGCATCACGACACATTGTTAAACTTGTAGATCAGTCATTTTCGGCACGTGACACCATCCTACGACAAACTATACATTGAACCTTAAGACTAGAGACAAGCTGGAAATAGTGCAACAGCCAGGAGAAACTAGTGGCTGTAAGGCGGGGCCACGTCCACCAAGATGTTTTCTTTCCTGAGCGCAACGTATATTTTGAATTGTCTCCAGTGGGAGCTGCCCCCCAGCAGCGTGACGAGGCATGGAGCATTTATTTTCTCACTCGCGCGTTCACGTGTGGCATTTTTCTCTGCTTGCTGAGAACTCAAATATTTTCAACTCGGGCGTTTGGAAACGTTTTTAGGCGGAGCGCCGTGGCGTTCTCAGCCAGTGAAAAACACCTCTGTGGACATGGCCCCTTAGTATTACTGGTCCACGGGTCTGTGCCCTGTAATTAGTAACGTGCATACGCGAGTGCGTGCGTACGTACGTACATGTATGGAATGAAGAAAGGAAGAAAGAAAGTGTTTGGATGTCTTTGCAGTGAGTGAGTCATGTGTCAGTCATGCATCAATATTAAAACCTTCACAGAGACACCGGAGACACTCTGGTTCCGCCCACTTGCTCCAGGGCTTCAGGTGTAT
>NC_137606.1:20442717-20447717 GCF_963280865.1 Gymnoscopelus braueri | reverse complement strand
GCTTTGCACATATTGTACTTGTACTCTGGCATATACTTTTTACTTCTAAAAGGTATACCCTTACTTGTCTTTTCTTAAACC
The DNA here is from genome assembly GCF_963280865.1 of Gymnoscopelus braueri. Lineage (NCBI taxonomy): Eukaryota > Metazoa > Chordata > Actinopteri > Myctophiformes > Myctophidae > Gymnoscopelus > Gymnoscopelus braueri. The sequence goes on along the minus strand of NC_137606.1, from coordinate 20,447,636 downwards.
TGGATTTTTTTTGTATTATGGTGTTTTTATATTGTTATTATTGTTAGCACAGTCTGAAGCATGCCACGTCAACATTTCACTGCTTACTTGTATGAGTGAATGACAAATAAATCCTCTTGAATCATGAATCTTTAATCTTGAAGTATCAACATAGATGCTGTAGTCAGTGGGTCAGTGAAGGACTAGTCTGTCAAGCCAGACAACTCTTCCACAATCTTCGAAAGCTACAGAGAGTCTGTAACTTCACCCCGTACAGTAAGTCATCTCTTTGTCAGTTCGGTTCACTGAAATGTCTTTAAAAATCTATTTTACAATGCTAAACTAAATAGACCTCACCCAATTTGGTTTCCAGTAGGACTTATTTATGTGATGAAAAGGAAGTGGGGGGGAGCGGGACATCCGCTTTACTTTCTTAAAAGATTTGAGGCTTCCGATGTGTTAGACTGTAAAGGCCAATAAATGCTCTTTCCGACATTGGAAAATCATCCGATTCGGACAGGCTTTCAGAGCTAGAGTTCAGAGACCGGCCATCAGAAGTTTGGAATTACGGCAATTTGTAGTTATATCACCTATCACAAAAGTTTGAACGTCAGAAGGAGCATTCAGGCGAAAGCATTTGAAAACTGTGTGAGACAATTAACAGCGTGCCTCAAGAGACTAGTGAAGGACCCACTGTTGACCACCCATCTCTCCATCCATCAATCTTATCTTTTCATCTTTCCATCCGTCCACCTATTCTCAGTGGTGGAAAGAAACTAAGTACACTTACTCAAGTACTGTACTTAAAGGGATATTTCACTTTCAAAAAAACTTTTGGTCATTTTATCATCTACTCAGGCCTTTGTGAGCACCCCAGACAGTTTTTAAGTTGCTCGATTCAGTATTTATATATTTGATATTCATTTTATCAGACACGCCCCCTTCCTATACAAACCCATTGTAACTTCAAACTCCATTTTAACCATGTTAGATTCGTCGAAAACACCCGTCCTTGGTTCTGGTGACTCACCCTGCCCTCCTAATGCGTGAGGGGGCCGTGTTTTTCCGATTATTTTTTTCATTTATTTTATTTAATTTTTTTAATGTATTTTATTTTTTTAATTTTCCAAATTTTTTTTTAAAAATAAATGAAAAAAGTAATTGAAAAAACACGGCCCCCTCGCGTATTAGGGGGGCAGGGTGAGTCACCAGAACCAAGGACGGGTGTTTTTGATTAATCTAACATGGTTCAAATGGAGTTTGAAGTTACAATGGGTTTGTATAGGAAGGGGGCGTGTCTGATAAAATGAATATCAAATGTCTAAATACTGAATAGAGCAACTTAAAAACTGTCTGGGGGGCTCACAAAGGCCTGAGTAGACGATAAAATGACCAAAAGTTTTTTTGAAAGTGAAATATCCCTTTAAGTACAATTTTGAGGTATTTGTACTTTACTTGAGTATTTCCAATTTCCACTACTTTTACTTCTACTCCACATCTCAGAGAAAAATATTGTACTTTTACTCCACTACAATTACGTGAAAACTTTAGTTACTAGTTACTTTTCAGATGTAAATTATGATATTATGAAACATACATTACCACTTTAGCCCTATTTTATACCGAGGCTATTTGAAAATAGCCGATCTATAAGCTCACAACGCGTCGCAGCACGACGCGTTGTGAGCTTGTAGATCTGCTATTTTCAAATATTTTAGTACTTTTAAACTTTTGGTACTTTAAGTACATTTTGATACCAATACTTTTGTACTTTTACTCAAGTAAATTTTGAATTCCGGACTTTCACTTGTAACAGAGTACTTCTAAATTGCAGTATTGATACTTTTACTTAAGTAAAACATTTGAGTACTTTTTCCACCACTGCCTATTCTCCAGTCTTTGCTACAGGGAGATCTGATGCGACGTTCATAATCTCTAGCGAGAATAACGACTTGCTCTAACTACATTACCATCAGTCAACAGTCAGCTCTTTGTAGTGGTGTGAGTGTATAAATGGTGATATGAGACAGCAGTAAGTGGAGTGGCTCAGAGCTCAGTGTTGTACATGATATCAGAGAACAGAGCTATACATATAAACCTCTTCTGAGATGACAGCTACTTCTCATATCCAATCTCTCCAGTCAAATCAATTAAAGACGTCTGCGTTAAAGGAGAATTTCGGACTAAGGTTTTCTTACCTTTTCTATGATGTTATGATATCTTAGGATGAATGGTACAGTAGAAAAATGTCACAACTACATCCCACAGCTTAAAACGTGCGCGGATAGGCCTTGCGTTAGATCGCGTATTTTAATAGTTTTTTTTTTTTTTTTTTTTAGATCTGACGTTCATAGTGACAGAACACTGTAAAAAAAGACGAGATTGAAATCTCGAGATTTCAATCGTGTCTAGCGATTTTTTTGGTTGCATAGTGTTCTGTCACTATGAACGTCAGATCTCATTAAAAAAGAAAAGAAAAAAGCTATCTAACGCAAGGCCTATCCGGCCTAAAAAAAAGCTATTAAAATACACGATCTAGCGCAAGGCCTATCCGCGCACGTTTTAAGCTGTGGCGGACCCGGGATGGAGTTATGACATTTTTCTACGGTACCATTCATCCTATCATAACATCATAGAAAAGGTAAGAAAACCTTAGTCCAAAATTCTCCTTTAAGAGGTCATGTACACGCATGTGCTCGTGGACACGCGTGCGCACACACACACACACACAAACACACGCGCACACACACACACACACACACACACACACACACACACACACACACACACACACACACACACCCACACACACTCAGACAGACAAACACTGACACTCACAAATAGTAGAAGTCACGATGTTGTGGAAATCTTCTCTGAAATGGGTCCTCAGTTCCATTGTCTGCAATAGCCAAACCCAACTGATTAAGGTTACAGGTAACAATACTGTTATGCACATTTAGACACGCACGCACACACACGCATGCACACACGCATGCACACGCATGCACACGCAGACGCACACGCACACGCACACGCACACTCACACACACACACACACACACACACACACACACACACACACACACACACACACACACACACACACGCACACGCACACGCAGACACAAACAGGTACAATGAGAAGCACACCGACACACATACACATTGTGTTCGCATTCTCACCCTCTCTGAAACTGAGAGTGGCCATTGTTGCCATGGGAACAACCTGCCAAATCCTGTGAGTGAGACATATTTAAATGAAAATCTCTCTGGTCTCCCCCTCAGAACCAGGACTCATTTCAGGATCTCCTCTCTGTTTCTCCCCTCCCTCCTCCCGTGTCTGGCTGCGTTTGGGCATGGCTGGTCGCACCGCAAAGAGAAGCGCCACTTTGAGCCTTTTCTATAAGCAGATTATCAAACCCTCTGCAAGGAGGAGGAGGAGGGATGGGGTACGGAAACTAATCGACGCAGAGTCACAGAACCGCAACAATCACGTTTGGGTTGAGGGGAGAAAGAACGAAGAGGAGGGGGGAGGGCTAGCCATGATTTAATTCAAATTGTGGTGTTGAAAAGGGAGACATTTTTAATTCCAGATTTAATAGGGCTTTTCACAATGATACGGAGGGTTTTGGGAAGGGAGCTGAGTGTAGTGGAGGACGCCAGAACAGAGGGAATCATGGAACAGGCTCCCAGAATTGTTGAGGGATACATCATACTGAGTAATTCATTCAGAAACATCAGTGGGTTGGAGAAATGGCCTGATGGTTGAGGACGGAAAAAGATCAGAGATTGTGGAGGAGAGGAGAGGAGAGGAGAGGAGAGGAGAGGCAGCAATAAAGATTTTCTCAGGGATGTCTCTCTTATTCAGTCTGCAGAATAAGCATGCCTGTCTGAAACCAGCAGTGTGCTTATAATGATGCAGGATGATACTGTGTGTGTGTGTGTGTGTGTGTGTGTGTGTGTGTGTGTGTGTGTGTGTGTGTGTGTGTGCGTGTGCGTGTGCGTGTGCGTGTGTGTGTGTGTGTGTGTGTGTGTGTGTTGCATGCATGCATGCATGTACTATCTTTGTGAGAACAAAATGTCCTTAGAAGAATGGACATTTTACCGGCACTCAATTTCCAAGAGGATGTTTAAGGTTTAGGACTTAAGGTCCTTGCACATAGCCTGGCCCACTGAGAGGGCTTTCAGACTGAATAATGGAGTGAAACTAAATGAAAATTCAGGCTGTGTGCCAGGCTACCAGGCTACCTTGCACACCTGCCGCAACCCAAGTACGACCTGTATGGATGAGGCATCAATTATTTGAATATAGTTTTGGTCAAAAATATTTGCCGGCATATATTGTAAGCCTTTAAGGTTTAGGGTTAGAGTTAAACATGTAGTAGTGAGGGTTTTATGTTAGGGAATTCATGTATCCAATTGAATTCAAATGAAGGTATGTCATTGTGACTATGATAGTTTGAGCTTAACTTATACACCTTGGAGAGAGTTTCCTCTCCTGTGAGGTGTGTATGTGTGATGTAAGTCTCTGTATGCATTTGTGCATTTCTGTTTGCGTGTAAACTGTGTGTCTGTGTGTGCGTGTGTGCGTGCTAGGGCTGTACCCAAACCCTGTTTTTAGGATTTGAACTTCGGCGAGGAATTTCGAACGGACGTTCGAACCATCGTATTTAATTATTTAATGAACAAAACGATGGTTCGAACGTCGAACCATCGTTTTTAACCAATTAATTAACAAAACGATGGTTCGAAAGTCGAACCATCGTCTTATTTATTAATTAATTAATACAACGATGGTTCGAAAGTCGAACCATCGTTTTATTTATTAATTAATGAATACAACGATGGTTCGACTTTCGAACCATCGAAGGACGTTCGTTCGAACGATCGTGTTTATTTAATTAATTAAACGAACGTGCCTTTAACCAAGCTGCAATTCA
>NC_137606.1:20435217-20437717 GCF_963280865.1 Gymnoscopelus braueri | reverse complement strand
ACACACACTGATGTAGTTCTGCCATGACAGGGTCATGATGAGTGCATCTGCTGCACAAACAAATGTGCATAAAGATGGAAGAAAATGATTAAGAGAGAAAGTAAAAAGAAATTCCAAGGTGTATACATTTAAAAAAAAACTACCATGTAAGCCCTATTAAAAAATAGGGCTTACATGGCCCATCAAGCTCACAATAATCAGCTATTTGTTTTACAATGTTTTATTTATATTATTATTATTATTATCATTATTTTTCTTTTTAATTTAATTTGTCTCAAATTAGGGGCGCTATAGGGTGAAAGTGGTTAATTTAGCTCTTGAAGCAGGTCCACTTGAAATTGTGAGAAAGAGAGAGTAGCAATACGTCATTTATTGAATGAAGAGAAGAGAGGAAGTGGAAAAACTGGAGCCAAACACTGATTTCCAAAAGACTCTGGGAAAAGTCTTCCCAGAGATGACATTCTACATACAGTACGATTAGATTTTCTCCCTGAACAATTTCTTAACCCAAATCGCTGAAACTAACCAGAAGAAAGGAGGAAAGCGGTCTCGTGATTGTCTCCAAACATTCCCACAGCTCTTGTTGTCTGTCCAGACATCTCCCCAAATGGCTGTTCCCATTATAATGTGCTCCCGCGCCGCGCCGGGGATGATTCAGCGCGCGAGATGTTTTCATGGGTCCCTGCGCCAAAAAACTCTCTCACTCCCTCCCTCTCCTCTCTCTCTCTCTCTCTCTCTCTCTCTCTCTCTCTCTCTCTCTCTCTCTCTCTCTCTCTCTCTCTCTCTCTCTCTCTCTCTCTCTGCTGCTTGAGTTAACGACCACCCCAGATGGAGCGAATCACTTCCTTTGAGACGCCTGCCATCGCTATGACACACACAGAGAGAGAAGGAGAGATGTAAGAGAGAACGAGGGAGATAAGAAGGGAGAGAGAAAGAAAGATACATAGAAAGAAAGTAAGATGGAGAAATGAGAAAGATAACACAGGGGGGGGGGGGGGTATAGGGGGGGCTTCCCAAGGGAAACAAGGGCAGAAAGGAAAACAAGATGGCTGCCCAACACTCCAGTACATATGATCATTATTTGAGAACACGTGTACTGTTCATGAGAACATATATGCACACATTCTATAAATGCCATTTTTACCATAGTACAAACAACGTGTCGCCCGTTGTAGATCGGAAGTATAAATCAGTCATAACTCTAACCATATCCCCTAAACCTAACTGCTAAATACCTCATCCAATCTCTGACCCCAACCTGAGTCTTTTCCTGATTGTAACTCTAAAGCAGTGGTTCTCAAAGTGGGGTCCAGGGGTCCTTAGGGGGGTTCCAAGGGGTCCCCATGCAAAAGTAGTTAAAATAGCATCACAATTTATTTTAACTACTTTCTCCATTTATTTGTTGGGTATTCAAAAATAGCAGATCTACAAGCTAACAGCGCGTCACTTCGTGCCACGATGCGAGCTTGTACATCTACTATTTTTGAATAGCTTTGAAAAATATCGAAAATGTTTGGAAGATTTTGAATAATTTAGATCTTTTTTTTAACATAAATATTCTGTTCTTGGGGTCCCTGGCACCCAACCTTTTCAGATGGGGGTCCGTGGAAAAATACCTATCAATTTGTCCTTGGCACGAAAAGGTTTGAGAATCACTGCTCTAAAGGACCATACTCACCGGGAGCGTTTATTTTGTGCGATTAATTTGCATTAATTTAAACTGCTGTTGGTGTCATGAGTACATCGACACAGAATGAGATTACTCTGCAACTAGAAAATATTGTCCCTGACTCTTTGGCGCAGTCGGTAGCACTGTCGCCTCACAGCTAGAAGGTCCTGGGTTCGATTCCCGCCGGGGACGCTGTGGGCGTGTTCTCTCCTCCGCGTCATCAGTGCCCATACCCTAGGTGGGGTTGGTGAAAGCGCCTTTCTGTGTGGAGTTTGCATGTTCTCCCCGTGTCTCCTAGGGTAGGTACCCTCACAAAAATATGCAGTAATCCTGGTCACTATACTGCCTCCCCCTGGTCAGCCAAGGGGCCTGATGGAGGGGAAAGGAACTGGTTTGAAAAGCGTGTTCCTTCCACACGCTACATCTAACCAGGGAACCTCCCCCCTGTCGGGTGGTAAGCAAGCGGCCTGCTTGCTCCTCATGCATTGAAGGCATGAGCTTCAGCTTGGGCTCTCCCTAGGCTGGCAGAAGGAGAGTAGGGCCCAGGATCGGCACTGGGTGAAAAAATATGGGTTACAAAATCGTGGGATAAAAATTATTTAAAAAATAAAAATAAATAAACAATGTGGATTTTTTTTTTAATAAAAAGCAGAAATTGTCTACGTCCCGGGCAGTGCTCTGTTTTTGTCTTAGTGTCTCAGACTGTGTTGTTGGGGGGGGGGGGGGCTATGGGTTGTGGTGTGCCTCCAGGCTCCAGTGAGCTTGTACAACAGCTAGGGAGGTGAGGGGTGTTAAAATCCCGTCTAGGGTAAATACACGATTGTCACAATC
>NC_137606.1:20407717-20430217 GCF_963280865.1 Gymnoscopelus braueri | reverse complement strand
GGGGAGAGAGAGAGAGAGAGAGAGAGAGAGAGAGAGAGAGAGAGAGAGAGAGAGAGAGAGAGAGAGAGAGAGGTAGAGAGGTAGAGGGAGGGAGGAAGGGGATAGACACGGTACTGTATGAGGTGCAGCAGCAGTCTTCTAATGAGGTGCCTGGCTTCCACTGTAAACCACAACTAACAGAGACACTGTGTGAGTGTGTCTGTCTGTCTGTCTGTCTGTCTGTCTGTCTGCCCGCCCGCCCGCCTAAGCTTGTGCTTATTGGTCAGCTGGTGTACCTGCCCTAGGGGCTATATGGCAGCTGACTAATCAGTGGAAAATAAAACCGTATCTTCCCAGAGCATAATATGGCAGCTGACCAATCAGCAGCAACTCCCTCCCCACTCCATCCCAATGGGATTATCATGTTGCTGGCTGGGGCAGTTCCACTTCCTTGTTTACAGTAAGTTTGATTTAATTTGATTTGATTTAATTTAATTGCTGGAAACCTTCACAAGACATTGAGGGTTAAAAGAAAGCAATGTGGTGTTCTCACATAAAAACAGAGAACAAAGACGTTGTATGCAAATAATACAGAACGACGTACATAAATAATACAATACAATATATTGTATTGTATTGTAAAAGGACAATACAATACAATAAAAGGACAATACAACGTTAATCTATTTATTCTATTAACCACTTAAACTCTAGAGACTTAGTAAACTGTAACTGAATTGGCCCTTTACTTTCTATCTACACCAAATCTCTTAACACGACACATTGTGAGCTTGTAGATCTGCTATTTCTGGCTAATGTTCCCCCCAGAAAATGGATGCTGTGGTTCAAGTGGTTTAAGTATTGGTCAAATGCTGTTTTCTCGTTGACTTGTGAATTAGTTTAAGTCTATGGATATGTGATGAACAAATGATCACCCTGCATTCTCCCTGCATACACAGCCTCAGGCAGCTCTGGCTGATGATGCACCGGCCCTCGTGTGAATACGCTTGAATGTGATCTATTACTGTATATACAGTCATTGTCGGACAGAAACCTTGTATCTCCAAGTTTCACATTTTTGTTTTTCATAAATAAATGCCATGCCCTATTTTATACTGTACTTATTGTACCGTAACTATATGACAGTGTAACGCAAAAGTGCCTTCGGAAAAGTTTGAAACATTATAAAGGTTTTCACCTCTAATGACATGCTCAAAATAGGGATGACAGGTTGAAAGTGGTAATATGTTTAACCAATGAAAAGTATTAACATTGGATCCACTGAAACACAGGTTATTTTTTCTATTGCCTGGAAGGTAACAGTTTTGGACAGCAACCAAATATCTATGGATGCGTGTGTGCGCATTATGTATTTGTGTTTGCATCAACGTGCATGCGTGCGTGTGTGTGCGTGTGTGCAGCCTGATCTCCAAGAATTTAGTATACATTGCACGGATCCAGTGCACGTCATTCCGTGCATAGTCGCCTAGAAACCCCGAAAATCTGTGCATATGTACGGCGAGTCCCACGGTGGGCGTAACCAGTTGCAACCCGGAAAAACCCGGAAGCAGAGCAGTCCCCACAACAAAATGTACGATTCTATGCCTATCGGTACGTAACTCAAACGGCGCTGACGTTCGGGACAGCAACTCGCTCGCTTTAGCTCACTCGGTGGTCCCTTACGTGGCGACAGTTCCCTTGAGACTGCGCGCCTCCGAAATGGTTTAGTCACAATGGGGGAGATGCGAGGCGGCTAAGCACGGATTTTCGGGTTTTCCAGTTGTCTATGCACGGAATTTGAAAAACGTTCAATGACAACGTTTTCTCTGGCGATCGGGTTGGTGTGTGTGTATGCGTGCGTGCGTGCGTGCGTGCGTGCGCCTGCATGGATGGTTTCCTGGCGGGCTGTGAGGATATTGCAGGTGGGCCCTCAACTAATTGGCAAAACATTAAGATTAAAATGATAACATAACATTAACTCTCTCAGTGCCACGCCCCGAGATATCCCGAGTTTTTCCCGAGTACCCTCCGTGCCAGCACGAGAAATCCCAAGTTTTTACTTTTGACTGTGGTCGCGCTATTCTGTTTATTTTTCATGATCACTTTCGCTTCCTGACTCCTTCAGACTCATTGGGTTCCGGTTTCATGACGCAGATTCCGTTTCCGGTTCTCATTTTTTTCCCGCGGTCATTTTTGGCCAGAATAGGGAAAGTCACGTTTTTTCACACGGTATAAAAAATGAACGGAGAGGTCCACGTCTACTCTCTTTGGTCTGGGTGACGATCAGTCATCGTAGTCGTGTATCGCATCGTAATTTAGCCCGATCAACGATTGTCGAAAATGTCAACATCCGGTTATGACCGGATGTGACGTGAGCCTGTTTGGGAGGGGGCGAGTGAGCCAGCGAGGTCATCAATGTGTCGATTTGTTGCTCTCTACTGGTAGAACTGTATTATGGGTTTAAAAACCCAATCAGATTATTTATTTGAATGAAAAATTACAAAATTTAAAAATAAAACAAAACGCAAATTTCTGGCACTGGGGGAGTACTTTATGAAAATACTCTTGGCACTGAGAGAGTTAATATAGAATACGTATATTCAAAAATATATGTTAAAAAATATCAAGGTAATTTTTCTTTGCAACTTAGAAAAATTCGGTTTCATTGTGATATGAATTTTAGTTCCATTTATCCAAGTCAGAACACAAATAAGCATGCTCTTAACAAAGCAGCCAAACGGGTGGAGTGTTAAGACCCACACAGATGGGTGGGCCGCAAACAAATTTTTTTCTCCAGTGGGCCCTGATGCAGAAAAGGTTGAGAAACACTGGTTTATAAAAAGAACAGGAAGTTGAGGGAGAGTGAAAGGAAGTGGAACATAAGATGGAAATAAGGGAAGTCGATGTGAAAACACGTTAAAGGAGCTCTCATTTGCTTCTGCACTCACTGACTGAGGAAGAATATGTAGGAAATTAGGGTTGTTTAACCCATTAAGACCGGGAAAGCATCCGTCATTTTAGATTTTAACCACTTAAACCATTATCTTATACTTTGGCTATTCAAAAATAGCAGATATATACAAGCTCACAAAGCAACAAATGTCTTCTAAATCCTAACAGGTTTATTTTTTTAAACGTATGTTGCTATAATCAGTGGTTCTCAAACTTTTTCATGTCAAGGACCCCCATAATGTATTTGGCCGCCGACCCCATCTGAAAATATTGTGTTCCAGGGACCCCCCAGAAGCAAAGATTTGAGTTTAAAATGTTCGCTTTAAAAATATAATTATATATATTCAAAGATTTGCAAAATTTGTCACGATTTTTCAAAAATAGCAGATCTACAAGCTCATAGCGCGGCACTCGGTGCCCTGCTATGAGCTTGTATATCTGCTATTTTTGAATAGCCAAAGTGTGAAATAATGGTTAAAGTGGTTCAAATCTAAAATGACAGATGCTTTCCCGGGTCTTAATGGGTTAAGGTAAGGGAAGGTCACGAGCCAAAGGAAATGATGAGGGGGCTGACGTCTTTACATTCATGACATTTCACTCTCTTATCAAACTGTGGCAGGTAATGGCCTAATAGAATAAGGCTTAAGCCATCCGAGCCACTTGAGGCGCGTCTGATACAACCTGCCTGAGGCGGTGAACACATTACTTCCCCAGATAAGATAAGTCAAGCCGCTCCTTGTGTGTTTGTTAAATAGAAAATGTGCTCAGCTCCCGTTTGCATAGTTCTGGTCTTAGTCAGAGGAGAGACTTCCCCCCCTCTTCTCCAAAGTCAGATTTTGAATGATGATAATAGTCCTTCATGTATGGTATGATTCTAAACACATTAGTACTTTCCTATACCATGACAAGAAAACACCAAGTGAATATGCTGAGAACAGAGACTACTGTAAAACTATAAAAGATGTCATTTTAATGCAAATCCATTCAAATCACACCTATATGCCTTCAGACTGGTCTTCCACCTATGTTAACCATTGGTCCCCAAAACAGAGGACTGGTCCTAACTGTGGTCCCGCTACTGTATGTCACCATGATACACTCATTCATTCTCATTCATTTGTCATTCACCGTGTGTAACACTAGACCATGCAGTCAATACAGCATTGGTCTCATCCTGCACGGTCACTGACCAGCTGAGACAAAGCCAAATTGGCCTTTACTTAGCTTCTCTGAATCGAGAGTGTAATTTCATTGACTGTTCATTGGCTCTTCATTATGCATGCTTTGAATTGCAATACTCTCTCTGTCTCCTTTCCCCAGGTCTCTCTCTCTGTGTTAACTGCTGTAGTGCAACCTCCAAGGGATATACCAGATCATTCTAAAATATAAGTGAAAGGTACATTATGGTTGTTTTTTTGGTTCTCTTGTTTGATCTCCTTTCCCCCCGCTTCTTCTTCTTCTTCTTCTTCTTCTTCTTCTTCTTCTTCTTCTTCTTCTTCCCTTCTTTTTTCTATGGAAATAACGATGGGAACTGTGCACAAAAACGAATGTCATCCACTTTTTTACTTCTGTAAACCTGTGATGTGACAATAAAGCTGATTCTGATTCTGATTCTGATTCTGATTCTGATTCTGATTCTGATTCTGATTCTGATTTTGATTCTGATTCTTCTGATTCTAGAATTGAGGCGTGAACAGACACCAACAAACCTATGCGTGCTGCTTTGGAAACCAGTCATGTCATCGCCCCCAATATGAAGGACCGCCCTGAAGTCTTTGGATTGGTTCTGCAATGCAGATTTATTTTTAACTCTAATTGTTTCCATCTATTGTTAACAACGACGACTGGGAGATTGTCCTCACTCACTCCCTAGTTGAGCGAAGCGCTTGTGAGTCTATAGTGAGGCTTAATGCTGCATAGAAATAAAGTGAAAAAATACTGATGCAACATCCCCCTTAAGTTACCACAAGCTAACTGTACTGTGAATTTATTTTGTCTAACTGCAGCCCATACAATCTCTGCCAGACTCCATGCAGACTTCATGACAAAATGCACTAAATGTATAAATAAATTGGATCCCTTGCAGAGCTCTTATGGACCATAAATGGGTGACAAACCCATGGTTGGACACCCTCTGCCTCAGAAGAGGCCTCAGAAAAAAAAACAACAGTTACTTGGAGGAAACACCAATGCTGATTCTACATACACCATTCTAAAAAAATGAAAATAAAGAACAAAATTTAAATAGAAATTAAGGAAAAGACAGATAGAACAAGGGAAGAGAGAGAGGAAGAGAGAGTCACGCTGAGAGGAGGAGGAGGAGGAGGAGGAGAAGGGTGTTGGGTGGGATGTCCCACGGGGGGTTATAGGTGCGTTAGGTAATTTACACCGTGCCGTCTCCTATGTTAAAGGCAGACATTAAAATCATTACCGCTGTGTCAGGCTAAGCTTTCCTCCACCAGGGCCAACTGGCTTGTGTTTTACGGCCCTTTTATTTAGTAATCCAACCAGTGTTACCGCTGGGACCGCACCCCCGCAGCGCCCCCCCCCCCCCCCCCCCCCCCCCTCCTCCTTCTCCCCCTCCACCTCTCTCTCTCTCTCTCTCTCATCGTCTCCCCCGTCCCGGCTCCCACTCTCTTATCAAAGAAGGCCATTGTGAGCTTATTATTCCAACCAAAAAGTCCTGATATCAAACCTGGCACAAACGCAAAGTACACATAGGTCTATTTTACAGTGGACTCACATGGGAGGTGATTTACAGACAACTGCATACATACAGACACAAGGAGAGAGAGAGATAGAGAGAGTGAGAGAGAGAGAGAGAGAGAGAGAGAGAGAGAGAGAGAGAGACAGTAACATTTACAAGCAGACACACACATACAGTATGCACACACACACACACACACACAAACACACACACACACACACACACACAATATGCACGTGCGCACACGCACGCACGCACGCACGCACGCACGCACGCACGCACGCACGCAGGAACACACACACAGGGACATGCCCAGACACCTTGACTTCACTTTAACAGCCCTGTTAAGATTATAAATAAGACGTGATGAATTTAAAGGCCTTTATTTGTGTGTGTGAGATGGCGGTCATCTGATATAAAGCCGCAGTCCCGGGGAGAGGGCGAGGTATCTCGCCATGCTCTGGCATTCCAGCGCGGGGGCGAGCGCCCAGGCAGCGGCATGCTTTATGTCAGGCCTGAGAAATTCATTACAGCTTATCACACGTCCAGGTTTAGGGGTCGATAGTTGAACGCAAACCCGTGCACCAATGCTCTCTGTTTATGACTGTGCACTTACATATATAATACGTTGCTGTCGGGCAGAAACCTTGTGTGTTCAAAACCGTTCCTTTTTTTATTAGCATCTTTTAAAAACATCTTAAACTAGAGAAAATAGCCAATCTACAAGCTCACAACGCATCGCGATTGCGTTGTGAGCTTGTATCTGCTATTTTGAGAATTTTTGGGTGACAGTCTTGTATGGTGAAGTTAGGGCATTTATTTAACAAAAAAAAACAATTATGGAGATACGGTAAGGTTTCTGCCTGACAGCAACGATATATAATATATATTGTATATATATGTTAGTGCTGTAATGGATAAATTAGAATGCCAACCTGTTCTTCTATCATTTCTGTACTATCTAACTTTATCTGAACTAAGAAGGTTTAAACTCACAGCAGGGGTCTTTAGTCAACCACTCTACACATGAATGTGCTAAATGTAACTCACCTACAGCTGTAAATGGAACAGCTGATCTGAATCCTTCATGCTACTCTCACTGTGTCAGCTATGTGTATTTGTGTAGCTATGGTTGTGTCTCTCTTATCTTTAGTCCATACCTTATAAGACCATTTAGAAAAGCCTCTTTGGTACAATGTGGAGTATAAAGAACTGTGGTAGAGGAGGTTTGGGAGGCTTGTGCCCCGAATGGGCTGTTGGTCAGGCCAGGAGGCCTGGCTCTACTGATCTGTATGCTGTTGCGCTCTGCTGACATCTTCCTAATAAATGATCTAAAACTTCACCTGAATGGAATATTATTATTCTATTACATTTGGCGTTGTCTCCTGATGACTACAATGTGAGGCAGAAGGAGCCAAACTGCAGGAGAGACACACAACTGACTGCTACTACACCCAAGGAACACCCAGATGTCACAGCGACGCTCTGTCCAAGTAACCTATTCCCATTAATTCCATATCCAAACCCTCATCCCCGTCCGGGGGCTGGGGCACAGCAAGCAGAGATAGATGCGTACTCTGCAACAGTACATGTTCAGCGAAACTGGACACCTGATGAATTCAATGACATTGTGAAGGACCTTCCAGACCCCATAATTGACGCGGTACGTTGGTGTACGGCTGTGTTAGATTTGATCGAGATGTATGGGCCATCGACAAGAGAGCTGGAATCAGTATTTCGCAAAGTTTTTGGATTAAGGTGGCTACGTCTCAGGGGAAACTTTGATGTGACTGGAGAAAGAGATGACATCATCACTGGACAGCTGCAGAATCGAGATGGTCTTTTTGACAGGGTGAAAGCAGCTTTTCCAGCACACACTGATTGGCCGAAAATTCACAGCACTAAGCAATGGGCTGATGAAACCTGTGACACCTACAGAAATAGAATGGAGGACTGCTTTCAGAAGCATTGTGGTGTGACACTAGACAACCCGGCTTACAGTGACTTGTTAAAAACTGCCGTGATCAATGGCTTGCGCCCGTCCATCCATAACCGGGTTATGACTTCCTGTATTGGATGGGAAAGTCAGAACCTCACTGAGGTGTGGGGACATGCACTGCACGCTGAGAGGCACATGCTCTCACAAGAAGACGGGAGGAAGAAGAAATTGGAAAGAGCACAGTTGATGTTCTATGAGAACCACCGGCAGCCACCACAGGAACAACAACAGCAGCAGCAACCAAATCAGGAGTCACATAGGAAGAAAAGGAGCCGTGAATGGAGGCAAAGAAGAGGAGGAAACAGTGAGCCATATGACATAGCGGTCTTATGTCATTACTGTGCCTCAGATGACCACATGGAGAGGGAGTGTCCTGTCGAAAGGAGTGCATGGCTGCACCAGCAGCACCCAGACCAGGATCACGAACAATATGGTGCAGGGTCTGTTCCATGCAACTATGGGCCAGGTGGAAATGCTGTGGCCAACTATCCAGAACGGGGTGGACCACATCCACTGCCTTGCCCCACGTCGGGCTCCGCGGACTCCTTGGCAAGATGGACCAGGTGACAATGTTAATACAACAGGCACCAATCTACTACATGCGGAGCAGGCCACACACATAAAAGGTTCATGTCCTGAGTTATGTTCTGAACGGTTTAATTTACTTTGCAAGTTCTATTCATTGTCATACTAAAAATAGGGTGAGAGTGATAAAATGAATTCGTTTGAGGTACTTCCTTAAAAAATTGCAGTACAGTCCGATCCAAAATTGAAAATTATATTCTACTAAATTAATGTAAGAAAAATATTGTTTAATGGTACTTCCTTAAAAATCGCAGTACAATCCGATCCAAAATTGAGAATTATATTCTACTAATTAATGTAAGAACAATATTGTTTAATGGTGGGGTAATATGCATAAAAGAAAAGACAATAATGTCATAGAACTTGAGTAAGTCAGTATTGTAATCTATTTCCACACACATGAACTAAATAGTTCACTTATCAGTCTGGTTCCCCCATTTCTATTCCTCTCCCCAGAATAGCTGACAGGGGGGAAGGGGGGTGGCAGGTGCGATAGGGGCCGTGTGTGTCTGTGTGTGAGTGAAGATAGACCAAACACTGGAACAGGAATACATTTGAGTTTTAAAATGTATCAAAGTAATTATTCAAAATGTAGTGTTTCAAGGCGCTCAATCAATAATGTGAAACGGGTAATTTAAAACAGATTTTATTTGTCTCCAGTCCACTTATTGTGCTCTTGCTAGATAAATGTTAAGTAAAACTCGGATTAAAATAAACACACCACGTGTAGGCAAATTCCCATGTGGCAAGAAATTTTACATAATTCTATATTTTTTATTCCATGTAGTGAAAATGCCCGAGTGAAGAAAATTCCATGCTGTGTTGATAATGCCATACGTGATGAAAAATCCATTCGGTAGCAAATTCCACGTGTTGATATAATTTAAAATAAAAGAACTAAAAAATGTAATAATAATCCTAGTAGGCTAGAACTTATGGTTATCAAGCAAATTGTTACAGCAATTTTTGAGTGATTGATGGAGATAGTATAAAGACAGGTTAAACTGTACCTCGGTTGAGTATTACATTTTACTGTATAGCAAAAAGTTTGTGTGCAGCTTTCCGGATCATGGGTCCGGCCGATGGTTTCTGCAGAACCATTGGTCAGTCCATTATTCCCTGAAAGTTATTCACAAACTATGGGGGGTAAGGGAACATTTATTTCCGTCCATTATTTCCGACCATTGGTCAACGGTCAGTCCATTATTCCGTGAAAGTTACTCACAAACTTTGGGGGGTAAGGGAACATTTTTATTAAAATTGTATTCAATCAATTTTTGTTTTGATTATCATATGTCTAAAACAGAGACCGGTGACAGGCCGAGATAGTTCTATTTTTCAAAGGGTCAATTACCTGCCTGATGGGTACATTTGGGTCTTAACTAGCTACTAAATAGGTAATACAATAAAGCTATGAGGTTTGTAGTGTGGAACTACACCACCATAATAGTATTTAAAAGAAGCAATGGGAATCTTTCCCAAAAATGGCAGATCTACAAGCTGCAAATCAGATATAACATTTCCAAAAATTGTATAAATGTACAAACTGCAGATCAGTTGTTTAACAAATGTCAAAGAGCATAGCATTATCAAAGATACAGTATGCCAAAAGGTCCTATGATTTTTAAATACATAAGAAGTGAAGTGTGGGGAAAAAATGGTTATTGGTGTTGACTTTCTCTGTAACCATTACTGTAGAATTGTTGAATACACTGTTTGAGGATACGTGACCAGTAGCATATGCGCAATGCTTGCTTGTCACTGCCATCACACGTGTATCTAACAATACAGTTTTGTTTTGAATGTTTGTACATGATTGCATCCCATTGAATTAGCATAATGTCCTGTCATTCTATGAATTTTCTCTATTTTTATAGGACATAAAAACTTTATATTTATGCCCTAAGGGCTGGAATGTAGTGGATAAAATTCATATAACAGTCATTGTGGTATGGATTAATTGAATGTATTAGTAGATGCAACAATCATCACTTGTTCTTCCTTGTTAAACTCCTCTCCCTAACAAAGTCTTTAAGAAACAGTCGACTCATGCTAACCTATTTCAAACATGCCGACTATGTGCGAGTCAGTTATAGAATAGAGCCTATGTAAGGAGTGACCATCTGTTGTTACCTCTTGTGTACTTCTCCTGAGTGTATAAATATGTGTAAGACATTGGTGGTGGGGAGTGATGGGGGAAGCCCTGGAGGGAGACACTAGTCTCTCTCTGCTGTGATGAGATCTACAATAAACATGGAGTTTGGTTCCTGACAACTGAGTCCTGCATCTTCCTGATCTGTTTAATTTACATAAAGTAACATGTAAAAGAGGTTTGGGAGGCTTGTGCCCCGAATGGGCTGTTGGTCAGGCCAGGAGGCCTGGCTCTACTGATCTGTATGCTGTTGCGCTCTGCTGACATCTTCCTAATAAATGATCTAAAACTTCACCTGAATGGAATATTATTATTCTATTACAGTGCACTTTGCACAAAAAAAATATATATATATATATAAATAAATACAGTACGTATGTATATATATATGGGGTCCAAAAGGCTCAGGGTGAAATTGCGTGTTTATCAAACGGGCCACAGTGGCATGCTCTGCCTGGAAAACGATCGTTGCCTACATTCTGCAATCATAAACAAAGGGAAAGAGAGAGGGGTGGGGGAAAAGAGAGGGGGGAATTGAGGCTGGAGAAGAGAGAGATCAAACGCCAGAGAGGGAGAAAGGAGAGGGCAACAAGAACCACAAAGCAAAGCAAAGTGGGGAAATCAACAGAGAGAGTGAGTGGGTGACCCTTATGGGTCCATTTGGAACCATTTTGTACTCACTCTGAGTTAAACTAACACTGCGTATTTTACTGTGATAGCATAGATTTCCCAGGGCATTCCATGCGTACCTGTCTGCTACCGTGCAGCTCGGCCCTCTTTATTGCTACTTACATCTGGTATGCTTTTGATAGAGGGAGGCATGCAAGGCCGCCGTACAAAAACCTCAGACTCAGAGGATGTGGGGAAGGGGGGGGGGATACACAGATGACTTCTCCCACTCCCCCTCAGCCTTGGCATCTCTTTCAAGTCAATCATGGAAGGATAGCGCCGAGCTCCTCGCTCCATTTGGCAGCATTGCTTTGAGTATGATGAGATGTGGATAGTTGGCGTTGATGTAATGGTTTCTTTCTCTTCGCTGGTGTTTGTCTCTGTATTGAAGAGCCTTGAGGCTTGAGGGCGGTTCAGTTTAGCGTCCTGATTTGTCTCGCCGTTGCCTGACAGAGGTCCAGCGTGGTGCTTTGGCTACCGTGCGCCTTGGCGGTTACTTTTACTGTCATTGTTAAATGGGGAATATTCCATAGGCACTCGTGGACTCGTGCCCACGTGCTGATGCATGTACAAAAGGCTGCTCACAGAAATGCACACACACACTCACAAAAGCACACACAAACACACACACACACACACACACACACACACACACACACACACACACACACACACACACACACACACACACACACACACACACACACACACACACACACACACACAAACATTATTGATTTTATCTCATGTCCCACTCTGCAATCCTCATCTTCTATTGTCTTCTAACTGCTCTCATGCGATCACACGCACGCACGCACGTACGCACGCGCACACACACACACGCGCACGCACGCACGCACGCACACACACACACACACACACACACACACACACACACACACACAGATAACTTGGTTGGCCTAGAAATGATTTTCTCTGCAGTGGTTCCCTTGTGTATAAGCTGGATTTTCCCCTAGCTCTGACACATAGTACCGCTGGCCCAGTTCCTCTGCAGCTTGTCATATTCATGTCACTTTGCCAGACGTGTAGCTGCTTAACATGCCTACAACTTGACTTGCTGCTCCAATAGATTCATCACGGCAAACACCTTCTTTGTGTAAATGACATTGTGTGCATGTTGAGGTTAGTTTATGTTATTGTTGCCACTTCAGTATTTCAAGTGCGTGCGTGCGTGCGTGCGTGCGTGCGTGCGTGCGTGCGTGCGTGCGCACGTGCATGTGTGTGTGTGTGTGTGTGTGTGTGTGAGAGAGAGAGAGAGAGAATTTTCCCGATGTTCTTTCTCGATTCAATTAGCCCTCTAATTGGAGATCGTTTTTATACTCTGGAACATTAGTTATTGCACAGAAACGCTGTGCTGAGAGTTTAGACCTGGACTACATTTGGCAAAGATCTGAAACTGCAATCTGACAGAGACGGACGTGTATGTGTGCCTGTGTGTGTGTGCGTGCGTGAGCATTTTGCATTATTAGTATTCTATCTGAGTGTAGTCTGTGTACCCTATAAAATCCAAAGTCTTCGTTTAAAACCCTTATACAGGTCCATTTGGAAATTAACACTCCACATTTTTACTGTGTACTGAGCATTGCAGGCCCCTCCATCTACCGATGTGGATTGATGTGCCCGGCTGAACCACGGTCAAGGCCGAAACCGCCCCCCTCCCCGGCCCTCCTCGGCCCCCCCAGGCCCATCGACTCTCGCCAGGGAGCCGGTCGGGAGGGGAGCTGAACCTTGGGGCCACAGATATACGAGCCCTAACTGCGTTTTCATTAAGCCTGCTGTCATTATGAAAAAGCCCTTTCTTTACCTTGTTTCCCCTCTCCTCCTCCACACACCCCCATCCTCCTCCAGTCTGTCTCTCTCTCTCTAATAGTGTTTTCGTTCAAGGACGGACCAGTCGTTAGGCGCTTTACGGCGGAGAGGAGCCGAGCTGAGATGAACGAGCCCAGTTCTCTCTGCCTGTGTGTGTGTGTGTGTGTGTGTGTGTGTGAGAGAGAGAGAGAGAGAGAGAGAAGAATTTGCGCTTGCGGTCCTGCAAATGTATACGATGGTCTGTCTCTCCGTGTGTGCATGTATCTGCCAGTTTGTGGTCATGTAAATCTGCATGGCTGTGTCTCTCTCTCTGTGTGTGTGTGTGTGTGTGTGTGTGTGTGTGTGTGTGTGTGTGTGTGTGTGTGTGTGTGTGTGTGTGTGTGTGTGTGTGTGTGTGTGTGTGTGTGTGTGTGTGTGTGTGTGTGTGTGTGTGTGCAGTTCAGCGGGTGCTTGGTTCGGGGGGAGTCTTGGCATCCAGGAAGGTGGATGAGCAGAGAGCGAGGGAGGGTGCAGGTGATGACCCGCCGCTGTGGAGACTTAGCCGAGTGCGTGAGGCCAAATCACTCTTTTGACAAATGGAGCGGTGTGTATTTCACTTTATTAGACAGCGCCCTCTCCACCACAACGGAGCCAAACAGAGCGCATATTGTGTGCGGATGCCGCAGTAGACCTGGCTTTGTGCTTCTGTACACAGTAAAATCCTGCGTCTTAATTTAACTCTTAGAGAGGGTACAAATGCAACCAAAGGGACCCGTTAGGACTCTCAGAGGATTTTATACTGTGTATGACCCAAAAGCTGAACAAGTGATGCCAGTGAGGGTCAAACGACTCCGTCTAATGTCTGTTCTTTTACAGTATAGGTTCTGACAGTTTTCTTCTCAAATGTCCGATTCCTAAATCGTAACGTAAGCAGTGCTCTGCTTGTTGTTGCATTCCCGTGATTTATTCATTTGTCTAATTTGAAGTAATGACATTTTGATGAAACGCACACATACGCAGCCGCCAAACATGCATTACAAAGCTACTTTTCACATGTACACACACACGCACGATCACGCGCGTGCTCGCGCATGGGAAACCACGGCCATAAAACCTGTCACGTCCCTGAGTGCCCCCATCTGAATTCCCCACACATATGCACAACAGACAACGCTCTTGACATGTATGACATGGCGCGGCCGTATAGCATTTAAATTTTTCTGCTGTCCCAAACAAAGCCCATAACTCAGGCACCCAAACCTCCCCCGATCGTAAAAGCATACGGGGGTTGGAGGCAGAAATGAAAGGAGAGTCACTGCTTTATGGCAGCGTGTGAGCAGTAAATCGCCCAGGTCGTCAAACGGCGGGGCTGTAGGAGGACCTTCCCCGATTTCTAGGGTCTGACTCCCAGACAAAAGACCACTGCATTCCTCAGAAACCATGAGGGGACCCTTGTTTCGAGGGGCCAGATCGCCCACACGTGTGGTCTGTGAAATGTTGATATTTCATAAATCCACTGCTGGTGAAAGTAGTTTTTCCTCATATGATGTGCAGTACGGTAACGTAACTATACGCATACAGTAGTACATCGTCGCTGTCAGGTTGAAACCTTGTATGTGCAAAACTGTGACTTTTCAGGAAATCCTTCCTTTAGCGTGACACTCTTCGGAATTAAATGACGGAAAAAATATGAAATGTGGAGATAGGAGGTTTCTGCTGACAACGATGATATGCTGTAAGTAGATGCTCGCACAACCACAAACACAGGGATATTGTTTGTTCTCTCAAGCATGTGTTGTTTACTCATGCAACTGTTCTGTTGATTTCTATTAACCAGATTTTTATTCCAATGTAGGCATTTAGCAGATGCCTTCATCCAGAATGACTTACAAACGGCAGCGTTGGAGGTAACACCATGAACCCTAGTCAATCAACGACACAGCAAATTGTTGCGTAATTACAGTTCTATGAAAACAAGCGTGTACTATGAAGTGATTAGGAAAACAAGTACACATGAAACCTGCTATTCTTCTATTTAAGTACAGTTTTCTTGGCGTCTGTCTGCAAGTAAAGTACCTAGCATCTATCTAAGCTAGGCCGAAGCCCGTTTCAAACTATGCCTGTTGGAAACACATGCCCCTCCGGTTATGCAATACCTGTTGTACCTGTTGTCATAGTACTTGGAGGCCAGTCTATGACGTCAGTAGCCTACTATAATATCAAATTGAGGACATCAAATAATAATAATAACAATAATAATATAAATATAGCTGCAAGCAGCGATAAGCGGGGCCAGGGAAGAGAGAGAGAGAGAGAGAGAGAGAGAGAGAGAGAGAGAGAGAGAGAGAGAGAGAGAGGGGGGGGGAGAGAGAGAGAGAGAGAGAGTGAGAAAGAGAAAGAGAGAGAGAGAGAGGATGGAATAGATTGAAGAGAGAGAGAGAGAGACGGAATAGATTGAAGAGAGAGAGAGATAAACGGAATAGATTGAAGAGAAAGAGAGAGAGAGAGAAACGGAATAGATTGAAGAGAAAGAGAGAGAGAGAAACGGAATAGATTGAAGAGAAAGAGAGAGAGAGAGAGAATCGGAATAGATTGAAGAGAGAGAGAGAGAGAGAGAGAAACGGAATAGATGAAGAGAAAGAGAGAGAGAGAGAAACTGAATAGATTGAAGAGAGAGAGAGACTTGGAAAAGGAATAGATTGAAGAGAGAGAGAGAGACATGGAAACGGAATAGATTGAAGAGAGAGAGAGCGAGAGAGACATGGAAACGGAATAGATTGAAGAGAGAGAGAGAGACATGGAAACATAATAGACTGAAGAGAGAGAGAGATGGAAGCAGAACGGATTGAATGGACATCTCAACCTATTGCCATTAACAGGAATCGAACCCTCAACCTTTGGATTAACAGGCTGCAACACTACCTATAGTGCTATAGCTTTGTACAGATTGAGGTTGTCTGTTGAAGATAAAAGTGAACCAGTGAAAGCAGCCGACCTACAAGCTCAGAAACACGTTGCTATCTGAAAAGTTGTGAGATTGTAGATCGGAGAGAGAGAGAGAGAGACATGGAAACGATAGATAAGGATAATTCCTTTAACAGGTCTGTTCATGAAAGTCCTTGCGGTCTTGTTCCAATGAGGGCCTGTGAGCAATTAGGGGTTAAGAGTCTTATTCAGGGACAAATTTCATTTGCTGGCCTGGCCTGAATCGTACCTGGGGCAACTAGGGCCTCTGGCTCCCTAGGCTGGCTCACTAAACCACTCAGCTATGGCCGCCCCTCAAAAGAGAGAGAGAGAGAGAGAGACATGGAAACGGAATAGATTGAAGAGGGAGACATGGAAACGGAATAGATTGAAGAGAGAGAGAGAGAGAGAGAGAGAGAGAGAGAGAGAGACATGGAAACAGAATAGATTGAAGAGAGAGAGAGACATGGAAACATAATAGATTGAAGAGAGAGATGGAAGCAGAATGGATTGATTGGACATCTCAACCTATTGCCATTAACAGGAATCGAACCCTCAACCTTCGGATTGACAGGCTGCAACACTACCTATAGTGCTATAGCTTTGTCCAGGCTAAGGTTGTCTGTTGAATATAAAAGTGAACCAGTGAAAGCAGTCGATCTACAAGCTCAGAAACACGTTGCTATCTGAAAAGTTTTGAGATTGTAGATCGGCTATTTTCAGAATGAAGTATGTCATACATTGCAAAAACATACCTTCTCAGATAAGCATTTCATGTTATCTTTATCAATTGCATATGTATTCATTAATACAGTCTTGTTGTTTGCAATGCACTTTAAATGAAGTCTCCACCAAGTGAGGCTTGAACCGGCAACCTTGCTGTTGTGAAACATTCACTTAAGCGGGAAGCCATTGGACCAACAGACCTGACCCAGTGAAAACGGAGGTCAAACAGATGATACCATTTCACGCAAATAACTGAAAAATCCTGGGTTTAAGTGTTTTTCAAACTGCTCAAAATTGCGGACAATCTAAGGGCGGAGAGAGAGACATGGAAAAGGAATAGATTGAAGAGAGAGAGACATGGAAACATAATAGATTGAAGAGAGAGAAAGATGGAAGCAGAATGGATTGATTGGACGTCTCAACCTTTTGCCATTAACAGGAATCGATCCCTCAACCTTCGGATTGACAGGCTGCAACACTACCTATAGTGCTATAGCTTTGTCTAGGCTGAGGTTGTCTGTTGAAGATAAAATTGAACCAGTGAAAGCAGCCGATCTACAAGCTCAGAAACACGTTGCTATCTGAAAAGTTTTGAGATTGTAGATCAGCTATTTTCAGAATGAAGTATGTCATACATTGAAAAGACATACTCTCAAATAAGCATTTCAGGTTATCTTTAACAATTGCACTTGCATTAATTGACACAAGTAAGACGCGCGAACGCTGGAAGCGAACGCAGATTGACTGAGGCTGCTATATTTCAACCACACTGTAGTAGTGCACTCTGCCGCACTCTGCCGGCTGTATACAGGCAGTGCAGCTGCTGGCATTTCAGCACAGAGTTTCGAGTCACATGGGGGCGCGAGCCAATGAGAGCGTGAACACACGCTGTATACAGGCAGTGCAGCTGCTGGCATTTCAGCACGGAGTTTCGAGTCACATGGGGGCGCGAGCCAATGAGAGCGTGAACACACACGGAAAGACCATAAATAAGGGACAGACACACACACACACAACCCAAGCACGGTGATATAGTAAGGTCCACTTGGTCGGAGGCCTCCTTCCGCGTTCGCAACAATCATGTTGTGTGCAATGCAACTTAAATGAAGTCTGCATCAAGTGAGGCTTGAACTGGCAACCTTGAGGTTTTAAGGCACACACTTAAGCGAGAAGCCATTGGAACAACAGACCTTACCTGGTGAATGAGAGAGAGAGAGAGAGAGAGAGAGAGAGAGAGAGAGAGAGAGAGAGAGAGAGAGAGAGAGAGAGAGAGAGAGAGAGAGCGAGAGAGAGAGAGAGAGAGAGAGAGAGAGAGAGAGCGCGCGCCATGGAAACGGAATAGATTGAAGAGAGAGAGAGACATGGAAACGGAATAGATTGAAGAGAGAGAGACACGGAAACATAATAGATTGAAGAGAGAGAGAGATGGAAGCAGAATGGACATCTCAACCTATTGCCATTAACAGGAATCGAACCATCAACCTTCGAATTGACAGGCTGCAACACTACCTATAGTGCTATAGCTTTGTCCAGGCTGAGGTTGTCTGTTGAAGATAAAAGTGAACCAGTGAAAGCAGCCGATCTACAAGCTCAGAAAGAACGTTGCTATCTGAAAGGTTTTGAGATTGTAGATCGGCTATTTTCAGAATGAAGTATGTCATACATACTTCATACCCTCTCAAATAAGCATTTCAGGTTATCTTTATCAATTGCATATGTATTAATTGACACAATTACTGGTAGTGTCTGTTGATATTTATAAGTATTTCCGTCCATTGTGAACCAAGCCTCTGTGTCCCGAACTACTCTAGATCACTGGTTCACAAACCATTTACCAATAAAGGCATTTTTGTGTCTCCTCGGAACGAAAACTAGTGAAAGTAGCCGATCTACAAGCTCACAAAACGTTGCTATCTGAAAAGTTGTGAGATTGTAGATCGGCTATTTTCACAATGAAGTTTGTCATACATTGCAAAAACATACTCTCTCCAAGAAGCATTTCATGTTACCTTTAACAGTTGCACATGCATTAATTGAGAGAGAGAGACATGGAAACATAATAGATTGAAGAGAGAGAGAGATGGAAGCAGAATGGATTGATTGGACATCTCAACCTATTGCCATTAACAGGAATCGAACCCTCAACCTTCGGATTGACAGGCTGCAACACTACCTATAGTGCTATAGCTTTGACCAGGCTGAGGTTGTCTGTTGAATATAAAACTGAACCAGTGAAAGCAGCCGATCTACAAGCTCAGAAACACGTTGCTATCTGAAAGGTTTTGAGATTGTAGATCGGCTATTTTCAGAATGAAGTATGTCATACATTGCAAAAACATACCTTCTCAGATAAGCATTTAATGTTATCTTTATCAATTGCATATGTATTCATTAATACAGTCTTGTTGTTTGCAATGCACTTTAAATGAAGTCTCCACCAAGTGAGGCTTGAACCGGCAACCTTGATGTTATGAAACATTCACTTAAGCGGGAAGCCATTGGACCAACAGACCTCATCCGGTGAAAACGGAGGTCAGACAGATGATACCATTTCACGCAAATAACTGAAAAATCCTGGGTTTAAGTGTTTTTCAAACTGCTCAAAATTGCGGACAATCTAAGGGCGGAGAGAGAGACATGGAAACGGAATAGATTGAAGAGAGAGAGACATGGAAACAATAGATTGAAGAGAGAGAAAGATGGAAGCAGAATGGATTGATTGGACGTGTCAACCTATTGCCATTAACAGGAATCGAACCCTCAACCTTAGGATTGACAGGCTGCAACACTACCTATAGTGCTATAGCTTTGCAGGCTGAGGTTGTCTGTTGAAGATAAAACTGAACCAGTGAAAGCAGCCGATCTACAAGCTCAGAAACACGTTGCTATCTGAAAAGTTTTGAGATTGTAGATCGGCTATTTTCAGAATGAAGTATGTCATACATTGCAAAAACAGACCTTCTCAGATAAGCATTTCATGTTATCTTTATCAATTGCATATGTATTCATTAATACAGTCTTGTAGTTTGCAATGCACTTTAAATGAAGTCTCCACCAAGTGAGGCTTGAACCGGCAACCTTGATGTTGTGAAACATTCACTTAAGCGGGAAGCCATTGGACCAACAGACCTGATGCAGTGAAAACGGAGGTCAGACAGATTATACCATTTCACGCAAATAACTGAAAAATCCTGGGTTTAAGTGTTTTTCAAACTGCTCAAAATTGCGAACAATCTAAGGGCGGAGAGAGAGACATGGAAACGGAATAGATTGAAGAGAGAGAGACATGGAAACAATAGATTGAAGAGAGAGAAGGATGGAAGCAGAATGGATTGATTGGACGTGTCAACCTATTGCCATTAACAGGAATCGAACCCTCAACCTTCGGATTGACGGGCTGCAACATTACCTATAGTGCTATAGCTTTGACCAGGCTGAGGTTGTCAGATAAAAGTGAACCAGTGAAAGCAGCCGATCTACAAACTCAGAAACACGTTGCTATCTGAAAAGTTTTGAGATTGTAGATCGGCTATTTTCAGAATGAAGTATGTCATACATTGCAAAAACATACCCTCTCAAATAAGTATTTCAGGTTATGTTTAACAATTGCACATGTATTAATTGACACAATCATGTTGTGTGCAATGCAACTTTAATGAAGTCCGCATCAAGTGAGGCTTGAACTGGCAACCTTCAGGTTGTGAGGCACACGTTTAAGGGAGAAGCCATTGGACCAACAGACAAGAACCTGTGAAAAAGGAGATCACACAGATGATACAGTTTCACGCAAATAGCTGAAAAATCCTGGGTTTAAGTGTTTTTCAAACTGCTCAAAATTGCGGACAATCTAAGCTTAATCTAATCTAAGCTTACTGGTCAACGTGATACATGTGTTCCTCATGAGTCAAGGCACATGTGTAAGCAGGTTTAATGGCTGTCGGCCAAACGAGGCATGACTTTTGCCTGTTTAAAGTTTGCACTTTCAGAAAATCGCTATAGCGCCCCCCTTTGACCAATTGGAGTAAGATTGGTTTCAGTCATATTTGGAATGACCCTCAACATTAACGCAAAGTTTCAAAGAAATGTGAGTCTGCATGTATGTGTTAGGGGCAGATGAATAATTGTCATAAAACTGCAATATTCATTGGCTCATTAAAGCTTCATTTTTTCACTTATGGAAAATCTTTTGCATCAGTTTGTCGGCATAGGTCCAAAGTTCATGTGTAAAACAGATTACTCAAAAATCCCAGGAGGAGGTTTTAACTGTTTTTCATATAATTCAAAATGGTGGGAGATCTAAAGGTCAGAGGTCAAAAGTCAGAGGGTTAAAGTTGTTCATCATGAGTAGACGCATGTGTGTATTGAAGTTTTATGGCTGTAGGTCAAACAGGGCATGAGTTGTACCTGTTCAAAGTTGGCATTTTCAATTGAGTGCTATAGCGCCACCTTTCGACGAAAGATTGTGAGATTTATTTCTTGATAGTTTTTCATGACCATCTACCATATGGCCGAGTTTCGTAAAAAGCGACAGCACGGTTCAGCCAGAACTGCGAAAAGTGGCAGAAACAGAATACGTACAATAATAAGACAGGTCCAGAGCTGAGCTCTGGCCCCGTAATAATAATAATAATAATAATAATAATAATAATAATTAATAAGTGTAATAATAATAATAATGTATTTAATTTATAATGCACTTTACATTTGAGTAAATCTCAAAGTGCTACAAAAGCATTTGCATAAAAAAAGAACACCACTATAAAAGATCTCAGAAACAGATTCAAAACATTTAAATCAGGGATCTCCATTGGTATAAAAGGGACACAGAGAGGCATAGACTGATACAGATATCTCCATAATGGGCATTAAAGGAACATGGACAGACAATACAGAGATTTTGAGAATAACAGGTAGATTTCTGGACAAAGGTCGATCCGACCGATTACCCAATTGGCTCATCACTCCCTCGGTCCGAGAGATTCCGTGCATCCTTCAGGATTGCTGCAAGTCACTTCTGGACAACTGCCGATCCGACCGACTCGGCACATCAGTCCCTCAGGTCCTCGTCGATAATCGATCGGTCGGAGGGTTATCAAGATAGGCGGGACACGCACACACATTCACTGACCCAAAGACATTTTGTGCATTTATCGACAACATAGCTAGTCTACTGTATAGAGTCAACACTCTCTCACCTAAACCATCACCACTACATGCCTAAGCTTAACCCAACCGTAATTCTAACCCCCTTTTTCATCTGGCCATCCTGGTGAGGACAAAGAAAGGAGGTATATGGACTGAGGCATATACTCTACTCTACACAAACATTCGAAGACACACGTTCACACATTGTGAAGCAATCATGTTCCCTCCATGGTTATCCTCTACTCATTAGCTGTGCTGTGACCATAAGTGCTGAGAGCGTGCTTTGTGGAGGGAACAGTGTGAATGTATTCACAGGACTTGAATGGCTCATGTATGAATTATGCATGGCGTTCTCATTGTGGCACACCGTGCGGCACAGATGTAAATCGATAGGTGTTCACTTGGACTGACATGATTTTTTATCCCCTTAGCCAGTGGTTCTCAAAGTGGGGGGGGGGGGGGGTTCCAGGGGGTCCCCAGAAAAAATGGTTAATATAGCATCACAATAATTTTAACCACTTTATCCATATTTTATACTTAAAAAAAATAGCAGTTCTACAAGCTCACAGTCTGCTACTTTTGAACATTTTTTTTTTACACACTCTCCTGGGGCTCCCTGAGTCTGACACGAAATATTTTCATATGTGGTTCTGCGGCCAAATACATCAATTTGGGGGTCCTTGACATGAAAAGGTTTGAGAACCACTGCCCTAAGCAGCTTCTCATCTCCCCTCCCTGTCCTCTGCTACTCCCTCTCTCTTTCTGCCTCTGCCTATGGAAGACACATCTTTAACACCTAATGCTAGGGTAATG
>NC_137606.1:20370217-20402717 GCF_963280865.1 Gymnoscopelus braueri | reverse complement strand
CTTGAAATAAGCTATTGTTCCTTATTTGAAACTAAAAGACGTGTCTCCTATTGAACTGATAAGCAACACACTTTTTTCCTTATTTTGGGGAGTGGGACTCAATCAATGACACACATCTTAGTTCAATACTATACTACTACTATACTATAACAGGTTTTAATATACTATAACAGGTTTTAATATAATATAATATAATATAATATGATATAATATAATATAATATAATATGATATGATATGATATAATATAATATAATATAATATAATATAATATAATATAATATAATATAATATAATATAATATATACTTAAACTGTACATATAAAGTGAGATTTTATATTTTTCTGGGCGTCCCTTATTTTTCTTATACATAAAGGACTTCCGGTAGTTGGCAACCCTAATCATTTATGCATATGGAGAGAGGAAAACAAACACCCATGACATTTATGACAGACTTGAATTAAACGGACTGAGAACAATTAGCTTCGTATGGAAGCTTTCTAAAGATTGATTTACACTTTGTCGTAACACACAGCATGAATGAGGCATTATTGTGGGAGTCTGAGAGATTATGTCTCAATGTGTGTGTGTGTGTGTGTGTGTGTGTGTGTGTGTGTGTGTGTGTGTGTGTGTGTGTGTGTGTGTGTGTGTGTGTGTGTGTGTGCGTGCGTGCGTGCGTGCGTGCGTGCGTGCGTGCGTGCGTGCGTGCGTGCGTGCGTGCGTGCGTGCGTGCGTGCGTGCGTGCGTGCGTGCGTGCGTGCGTGCGTGCGTGTGTGTGTGCGTGCGTGTGGTTATGTGCTCAGATGGCCATCAGACAGACGGGATGGATGTTCTCCAGAGTGGATAGATGCTGTTTTTGTCTTCTGTTAATTAGCTGCATCCTCTCGTTAATCTCTCGTCTGTAATGAAGGATCACACACAGCTGGGGTAGTCAGACTGACAGAGAGAAGATCATAGACAATAAAATGCTAATTTGTATGTTTTCTTCTCCTGCCCTTGCATGCACTTCAGCTCTCTGGGAGTAAGCAAACAAACACCCACGCACACATGTACATTCTAGCACACATTATAGTGTAAATCAACCAACAAAAAAGACGAGATGCAATGTTTGCAGCAACGTCCTCTCAAAGAAGGGAGTTCAGTCATGTTGTGGCTCAGGTTGTGTGTTTAATCGCAGGTGCTCTTAACCCATAATTCCATTTGAAAGCCAATGTCCCTGGGGACAGATTGAAAAGCTGTTGCGAGGTTTTTACGTGGTCTCAGTTTCTCTGCGTATTCATCACTTGGCAGAAGATCCACAAGTTGTTTTCAACCCCTGATACCTTTAACTTAAAAAGTAAATTTTCAAAGCCAATGACCCATGGGAATGCTCAAAAAGCTCTTTGCGCTTGGCTCAAGCTCCCCAGGTCATGTCTTCTCGACCAGTTACTCAAAACTTAAAAGCACCTTTTCAAAGTCATAAATGCTGAAATGCTCTGGCTCTGCACACCTGGAGAGGCTGTGCATGCACTGTGAGAGTCATGTACTTTGACTTTTGCAGTGACCGGTGCCTGGAAGCCTGTGTTACAGACTACCTCACCAGCTGTAGAGTGTGTCAGGCTGCATGGCAGCCTGTTAAATGTGCTGGTGACGCTGGTGACGCTTCAACTCAGGTACGTGCCTCCTACAAGAAGTTCTCCCATTACTCATCCATTGTCAACTGCATCACAAGGGATGGCAACAAACTGAACAAGCTGGTGAGGAAGGCCAGCTTCTGTCATGAACTGGGTTACAATCATGACAAAAGGTGGGAGAGGACACACAGGAGTAAGTTAAAAGTAATTTTATTTTAACTAAAACCAACAAACTTTACAAAATATACAACTTTGTGTGAGTAGTCAGTAGTATCAGTAGTGTAGTGCATGTATGGATGGATGTGTGAAAGTGTAGTGTATGTGCAGGTGCAACAACAAATCAAATGCAACCAAACAAGCTGTTGCAGTGTTGCCTGGTAGGAGAGAGAGAATGGCCTTGGCGTCCCATAGACGTCCTCCTACACAGGACAGAAAAGAACAACCATTAGGACCAAATACAAACAGAACAAACAGATGACCCCAAGCATAGTTAAGGGGTCATCACACTTCATAGCTGGAGTTGAAAAGGACAGTCTGGAGGTGATGGTGGAGGGGAGGATGAGGAGGAAGCAGAGAGCTATCTGGAGAACCCCTTCCATCCCCTCTACAAGGAGCTGGTGAGGGTGAGGAGCACGTTCAGTCACAGACGCATCGCGCACACAGACTGCTATGTACATTGCTGAGCATTGACCAAAATTACAGTAAACAGATTGAATTGTCACCCAAAAACATATTGGAAACATTTTAAATAATAAATAAAACAGATAAACACAGACAGAGCAAAACAACATCAGTCAAACAGTACACATCCATGACACATCTAAAATCCGTACTACAGCACAACACCCCCGCCACATAAGCCCATCATATCAGCGTTCCACCAGACCTCACCTA
This sequence comes from Gymnoscopelus braueri, assembly GCF_963280865.1. Taxonomy (NCBI): domain Eukaryota; kingdom Metazoa; phylum Chordata; class Actinopteri; order Myctophiformes; family Myctophidae; genus Gymnoscopelus; species Gymnoscopelus braueri. The sequence continues at coordinate 20,400,211 of NC_137606.1, read as the reverse complement.
TCTGTGTCCCCAATCAGAGACGGATTCAAATTCCAGACAAATTGAAAGAATGGAGAATGGAACCCATACCTTCCCAAACTTATTGGAGGAGCCAATCAATGAGAATCTTATCTTTTCTAGTTTTAGACAGTGCAAGATTTCTCTTATCCCATGAGTGTGAGAGGGGGAAGCATAGGTGATTTCCAATTAATAAAAATGAGTCTCCTAGCCCAGGTTTGTTGCTTTAACAGTTGTATTCTACTGAATTAATCACTTAATGTCATTTCTGTGACAAAGCTCAGTTATGGGATGATGAGAAAACGGCAGGTGATTGACATCCTGGTTCGTTACAATGAGTTCCTTGACCCAGTTTAATAGGCACTTAATGAGGGACAAGCCTCTGGTTACCATAGCAATAGCTAATGCAATTCCCCAGAGAGCCCCATCTACCTATGGTAAGATAACAGCCAATGCAGACATCCGCAAGGACCCGGGGGAGAGCTGGGTCAAAAATAAACGTCCCACGTTGACTTCCAGCCATCTGAATTCAGTTAATTCAGGGAGACATGGAGAGGTAAACGATATAGTCTAATTGGATGTAACGTGATTTAGAAACTTCTGAGTGCTATCGCTTAATGAACTGCAGGCTGAAAATGATTTTGTGTCCTTCTGTTCCCAGGTACAGCTCAGGCTTCTTCTGCTTGTTGAGTATCCTGCCTATGTTCTCTATTGGTCTTTTATGGCTACTTTAATGGACTGTAGGGGTAGTGTCACGAGTTCAAACAGGGCTAGCGAGCTTACCGGCCAACCCAAGCATAAACCATTGAATTCAATTATCCTAATGCTAACCTCATTGTGACCAAGCGCTGACTTCATCAATATGTGCTGTGTTCCTGTAGTATAGAACGCTCAGTGCTACAGGGGACATAGGGGCTTGTATACACACCTTCTCTTGGATGGAGTCGAGCGTCTGTGTTTTGCTTTGGTGAGGTGAGTCCCTGATGGAGAAGATACGCAAACACACACAGCCACACATGTACACGTGCACACATGCAAGTACGCAACGCATGCATCTACGCACGTGCACATGCGCACAGATATCAAAGTTCATGTACTATACATGCACTTATAGCACGAACAAAGCTCCAACAGGACAAAAGTTTAAACACACACATGCACGGACGCACACAAACACATACACACACAAAACAATACACCCCCCCCCTTTGCTACTCAAAACACAGGCGCCTTAAACTGTCCACACGTACTTCTGTCTAATACACACTGACTCATACTTTATGACATATTTCTCCTGAGTCACTTGGGATGTTCACACACACAAACACAGTCACAATCATTCACACGTTGAACCGTGCCCGCGGACATATACGTGGACATGCACACACACACACACACACACATTGGCCACTACGGCCAGAGGGGCCATGTTGATTTTGGACCTGGGAGGCCTAGTTTAACGGACGCTATCATCAGTCATATCAGTCAGCAGAGAGAGCAGTGCTGATGGAGCTGGCGCTGGGTGGAGGCCAGGCCTAGACCAGTGGTGGACAGTGCTACCCGTAGCCTAAGTACATGTGCTCAAGTACTGTAGGCTACATAAGTACAATGTTGAGGTAATTTGACTTTACTGGAAAACAACTATTTACATATTAGTTACTGTTACTTTTTGGGGGGATTATTATTACAAAACATATTAAAGGAATGAATTAGATAATAAAGAAATAAATGTAGAAATTAAAGTGCAGGTTAGTTAAAAAAAAAAGAAATATGCACATAAATAGAAAATAAATGTGTTTATGTGTATGACGAATTACTTACACCACCGGGGGGCTTAATGAAGTTATATCAACCTCATAGACACATGGAAAACAGAAAAAGTGCAAAAACATGGCACCACCTCTTTAATGGTGCTCACTATGTTGCTGACTATGGTTATTGACTATGGTGCTGACTATGGTGCTGATTATGGTACTGACTATGGTGCTGATTATGGTGCTGACTATGGTACTGACTATGGTGCTGACTATGGATAATGACTATGCTGCTGACTATGGTTAATGACTATGGTGCTGATTATAGTGCTGACTATGGTACTGACTATGGTGCTGACTATGGTGCTGACTATGGTACTGACTATGGTACTGACTATGGTGCTGACTATGGATAATGACTATGGTGCTGACTATGGTGCTGATTATGGTACTGACTATGGTGCTGATTATGGTGCTGACTATGGTACTGACTATGGTGCTGACTATGGATAATGACTATGCTGCTGACTATGGTGCTGATTATAGTGCTGACTATGGTACTGACTATGGTGCTGACTATGGTACTGACTATGGTACTGACTATGGTGCTGACTATGGATAATGACTATGGTGCTGACTATGGTACTGACTATGGTACTGACTATGGTGCTGACTATGGATAATGACTATGGATAATGACTATGGTTAATGACTATGGTGCTGATTATAGTGCTGACTATGGTACTGACTATGGTGCTGACTATGGTGCTGACTATGGTACTGACTATGGTGCTGACTATGGATAATGACTATGCTGCTGACTATGGTTAATGACTATGGTGCTGATTATAGTGCTGACTATGGTACTGACTATGGTGCTGACTATGGATAATGACTATGCTGCTGACTATGGTTAATGACTATGGTGCTGATTATAGTGCTGACTATGGTACTGACTATGGTGCTGACTATGGTGCTGACTATGGTTAATTATTATGGTGCTGACTATGGTTAATGAATTATACGTAGCCTGCGAGTTAGTTCTGGCAGCATACACTCGAGAGAGATTCTATGGGGCTGTTACAGCATCATGCAGACCCATACAGTACGTCATACTCTGACGTGGCAGTCAGCTGTCCAATCGGGCGGGTTATTTAAGCTCACCTTCATCTGTGTTCTGTCTGCTTTGTGTTTCATAGGTGTTGTCATGCAGCGGTTGCGGTTCGGTTGTTTGCTGGTTGTTTGGTTGGTTGGTTGTTCGGTTGTTTGCTGGTGATACTTCTACACACTGGTTAAAAATCATGCTCCCCAGCTCAGTAGCTGCTGTTGTTGCTGGTGCTACTGCTACACAATGCTTAAAATGCATTATTCTGATTCAACAAAAGCTAAGTTGCTGTTGCTGCTAAATGCTGTTGTTGATGTTCATCTGTGGGCTGCTGGTTCTAATGTGGTATTCGTTCGATTTCTAAAGGTAGCTACTTTAAATTGCAGTGAATTGTTTCTAACGTCAATAACAACGGTGTATGTCCCTCCGGGCTATGGGATTTCATCTGGGTTGCCCTAATTTATTATTATAAGCATCGCTGGGCTTATTTTTCTGTAAAGTCGCTTGTTATTGGTGGTTTTGGCTTATTTCTGGGGTATAGTTGCTTAGGATTGCTTCCTAAGATGATTCTGTCATGGTCCCCCGGATTTGTTTCAAAATCTTTCAAATATTCCACTTGTATCTCAGGATTTGAAAGTAGCAGATCATTTACCTTTCATATATGTCATGCTGATTTCTCTCTCAATATCTGGCAACTTAAACATTCCTGCAGGGTGAGATCATCTGTCTAGCTGACGGAGAGATCAGCTGTTTTATCGTGAAGCTTAAGTAAGGTTGCTTCTTGCTGCGCTGCTACCGTTTACTACCAGAAGCTTTAATTGAAAATAATTGTATCAATCTATATAATGTTCTGGTATGGCTTCTGGGCGGAATGGATTAAATGATTAATTCTATGGTATAAAGCGGCGAGCTTCGCTTCCGCATTCCGCAATACACGCTGTCGTGTCTGACTATGACGTCACTGGTTGAACTTTTTGGTGCAGTCTGGGAAATGTAGTATGCTTAAATCCTCCGGCGTAAGCAGGCGCTGTAACCGCCAAGATAAAGACAGATAATTACAAGTAATTCAGCTAAAGTTTTCTTGTCACTTTAGTGATACAGGAGTAGGCAGATTTCACTTGAGTAAAGCAGCAATTATAGCAAGTATCTCCGTTTAGGAAGTACTCAGTTAGTTGGTCTGGTTCATGATTTCAAACAATATTCAATCAATGGATGTTCTTAAATATACTGTAAAGAAACTATAATTGCAGATTGGTGATTATGGTGCTCTTAAAATGTTTATGATTAAAGTAGTCTATAGTTGTGCAGATTGGTCATTATATTGTGTAAATCTTTTAATGTTGCAGCCAGTATGAGTAGGGCTGATTTTATCTTCATGTGCTGATGGTGGCTACAGCTATTTTCATTTGATGTAGCTACGTTCTCTGCTATCTAACTTGCAGAGTAGGCTAAATGGCTTGGATGTTGTCAAATAATTGTAGCAGTTAATTGTGCTAAGATTTTGTGGAGGTAGGCTTTTAAGATATAATGTTGAAGTAATTATCTGCAATCATGTAAGATATATTAGGCTTTATATTGTGTTGGCTCGCAATGCTGGTTAGATGTACTTGTTGCATTCTACGTTGCCTATGCTCTTGTATTGCAAAGCTAATTAAGCTTAATTTGCTTTAAAAGTCAGGATTAGTTAAAGGTGATTTACGTTGCTGAATACACCTTGGATAATACATATATATAGATATATAAAACATTTTATAATCAAAGTAGTCTATAGTTGTGCAGACTGGTCATATCATCTTAATCTATTTATGTTGCAGCTGTAGGTGTGGGGTTGATTTATTTTCATGTGCCCGATGGTGGCTATAGCTATTTATCATTTGTGTAAACCTACGTCTTCTGATATCTATTTTGCAGAGTAGGCTGAATTGCATCGGAGGTTGTCAATTAATTGTAGCAGTTCAATTGCCTCTTTTTGTGGTGGCGGTAAAGTAGGCCGTTTAATATAATAATGAAGTGAATTAATTTCAAATCAAGCAAGTAATAATAGGTTATTGTGTTGGCTTGCAGTGCTGGTTCAATGTACTGGTTGCATTCTACTGTTGCCTATGCTCTCGTATTGCTAAGCTATACTTGTTTTAAAGGTCGGGATGATTAAAAGGTGATTCTCATTTTGCGGCACACACCTTGGATATGAGGATGGTAGGCTGCAGTAACTTTCTTAAGTAGTCTTTGAACACTGAAAGGAACCCATCTGTTTCATTTGATTCTTAGCAAATGGCAGCCCGTTTAAATGGTCATGGTGATATATTGAGATGGATATAAACACTGCTAAGTTGGTTTTGTCTTGGAAACTACGTATGTTCCAGTTCCCCGGATGTAATGCATACTATGAAAAGCGGTTGACAAGTGATGTTGACATGTTTGACATGTGCGACAAGCTTTCAGAGGTAAGTATTGCAGCAGGATAATCGGGGTTGTCAATGTGGCTGGGAACCTAACACTGCTTGTTTAATGGGTCGGCCTAACAAATCATTAAATAGTAGAGTGTGCATTAGGGAAGGACTGTTGTTGCGATAGACTGTAATGGCAGTCTCCGATTTGCATCATTTAATAGCTGTCATCTCCGTCCAGGTTATGTGGCGCTGGCCATGTTAAAATTAATTAGTCAGTAAACCAAGTACCGTGGTTGAGGGTTTTTTTAAGGTTTAAAGGTGTCATGACATTCATTTTCACTTTTTTTATTTTCAATGTTTTATTTGGGGTTTTATGACCTCAATTACACCCAAAAAACCTGAACTTAGAACATTCAGTGGATTTTCTGTGGTCTGGGGTTTTCTGAATAATTAGGCTGAAAAGTAATCTGAGCTTGGCCCTTCGACAGTGAGGTCACAGTCGATTAATCCCGCCCACTCTCCTCCTCGCCCCTCCCCTCCCCTATCCTTTCCTTTGGGGGGGGCGGAGCAGAGGCGATGATTGACAGGCAAAATCCCTCACCAGCGACACCCGCAGGCAAAGATTTATTTTTTCATTGCAGTTGAAAAGGCTTTAGAAATGTGAGAGAAAAACACCTGCCATGGATCACTGGAATGGAATTTTCACTTAAAACTTTTTGTACACTTTTGAAGGACCAGGACAAAGACTTTGAATGTGGTGTAAAAGTGAATGTCATTAAACCTTTAAGATCTTGAACCGCTCAAACTTGACGTTTCGTTATGAAGTTATTGAACTTGATGAATGTTATGGTCGTTAATTAAATCATCTCAGGAGGCAAACATTTTAGTTTACTCCAGTTGGTATGTTCTTTAAAGGGTGTTTTATCATTCTCGGTATTGACACAGGCTGTGGTTCTCCTTGCAGTCTTGTAAGCAAGGTTGCAATTTTATAAGCATGTAATGGAAAGGGAGTACTGGATTCAGACTAAATATGTTGGTTCTGCTAGCCAAATATCCACTGCTGTCATCTATGTGGAGTCTAATCTGAGCGTATATCAAGAGCTAGACATGCATCCATCATTCGATGTTGCATTTCTATGGAAGGACATTTATGATTTATCTTAAGTCTCTCATTGGAAGCTGCTTCAGTATTCTGTTAATTAGGAAGTCAATCTATGGTTAGATGGGGCAGTCATAGATCTTGCTGTTAACACACAGATCTTAGTCTGTTCTCACACAAAGCAGCATTATGTTTTATCTGTGGCTCATTTGTTCAACAGGTCATGTCCCATCTTCAGTTTCAGCTTTAATTCAGCAGAACAAATCTCAACTTTCTGCATATTTTCAGTTGGTGCACAGTTCAATCGTTCTGATTAAAATGGTCCTTAGTGCCATGTTCGTCATGTGCGCTAAAATGGGGAGTTTGTTGGCTCAGGATGTAATGAATACAAGTGTGGTAATTGCTAAATGTAAATGGTAGTTCTGTTATTACCATGCATATATGGTGGTCGCTGGGTGGAGTTAAGGTTTAGCGTAACCTCAAAGTCATGTTAGGTTTAAAATGTTCTTTAGTTGGCACTAGAGAGGTCAGCTGGTTGCTCAAACTCAAGGCATCATGGTTGATGCGGTTAAGGGGCATCATGGCTGATGCAGTTAAATGGCTGATGTGGTTAAATGGCTGATGCGGTTGGGTTGCTCATGATTGGGTCGTGGTGCATGGTGCACGGGTACTGATTCAGATTTCTTTTTAAAAAAAAAAGAAAAAAAAAAGAAGAAATAAAAAAGAAAAATTATAATAATAATAATTATATATATATATATAGGATGTCCTCTTCGATCCTACTCGCGGTGCGGCACCGCACGGCGGTGGACATCGCTTTAGGTCACCGTTTAGGACTCCTGAGTTCAGGAATCAACAGGTGTTCTGTTGAAATAAATAAATAATAATAATAATATTAATAATAATAAAAATAAAAAAAATAAAAAATGATATATCGCATCATGGTTCATGCGGTTGGATGGCATTATATGGCTGATGCGGTTGGGTGGCATCATACGGCTGATGCGGTTGGGTAGCATAAGAGTTGATGCGGTTGGGGGCATCAACTCTGAGCTTGCATCACGGTTGCAATAACACTTAGTCATTTTAAGTTTAAGTAGTATATTCCTCTATGTGGCATTAGAGTTAAGTGCTGCCATGCCATGGCAGCTAAGGCCTTTTTAGTTCACATAAAGTTAGTATGTCCTAGCCGCCTGTCTCGTGTGTTGGGGGAAAAGATGGGATATCGGCTTGGTCAATTGGTTTGAGGTAATCACCACTCACATAGTTTCTACCATCAGATAGGATATTCCTCTATGTGTTATTAGGGGAATGGTTAAGTGCTGCCATGCCATGGCAGCTAAGGCCTTTAGTTCACATAAAGTTAGTATGTCCTCGCTGATCCCAGACGCTGGTCTTCACTGTTTTGGGGGAAAGGATGGGATATCAGCTTGGTCAATTGGTATGGGTTTGAGGTTTCACCCCACACATAGTTTCCACATAGAAGTTCACATAATGTTAGAATATCCTAGCATGATCCAGAATTGTAGCTGCAATTTCGTCACTGTCTCCATCAGGAGTCAAGTGGGATATCTGCTTGGATGAATCGGTGAGCGTTCACCGTAGGGCGTTCTTGATTCCGCAGTGTTGGGGGTTGTTATGTATATATATCTCCCTGCTCTTAAAGGTTAATGATGGTTGTCTTAATTATGCTGAGCAGGGAGAAAAATTTAGCAGAGCCTGAACGCCAAAATAAAATATATTACATCCACTCTTGCATTCTCATTCTATAATATTGTTTCATATATTTGGTCTGTTATATTGGTTCAATCTATTCGTGAGTTATCTGACAGAAATTATACGTAGCCTGCGAGTTAGTTCTGGCAGCATACACTCGAGAGAGATTCTATGGGGCTGTTACAGCATCATGCAGACCCATACAGTACGTCATACTCTGACGTGGCAGTCAGCTGTCCAATCGGGCGGGTTATTTAAGCTCACCTTCATCTGTGTTCTGTCTGCTTTGTGTTTCATAGGTGTTGTCATGCAGCGTTTACTCCCACCACCACCCCAGCACCACCAGTGGGCTCTGCTATTGGTTCTGTTCCCCATGGGGGGTTGTTATGTATATATATCTCCCTGCTCTTAAAGGTTAATGATGGTTGTCTTAATTATGCTGAGCAGGGAGAAAAATGTAGCAGAGCCTGAACGCCAAAATAAAATATATTACATCCACTCTTGTATTCTCATTCTATAATATTGTTTCATATATTTGGTCTGTTATATTGGTTCAATCTATTTGTGAGTTATCTGACAGAACTATGGTTAATTACTATGGTGCTGCTGACTATGGTTAATGACTATGGTGCTGACTATGGTACTGACTATGGTTAATGACTATGTTTAATTACTATGGTGCTGACTATGGTGCTCACTATGGGTAATGAAGGATGTTAAAGGCTAAAATAGCTTAGTGCTGCAGCTGTGTTTTCTGGCAGCTTAATGTCATTGTACCACTGTCTGACACTTTCGCTGAAATAAATGTCAGAAAGACTGACTGATGTAATCTGGTTGCAATGAAGTGTATGATTCAACTTTTCATTGTTTATAATTTTTTACAAATGTTCCAGTAAAAAAAAAGCAAAGTAACTAGGGGGAAAAATCACAATAAATCGTATTATCTAATTGCAATAATCGTTGAATTGCAGAATCACAATATACTTAAGAATCACAATCGGCGAATCGGTATCGTGATCGTATCGAATCGGGAGATAAGTGTGCATGTATTACAGAATACATCTACTGCACATACAACTGTATGCCTACATAATGTGTTTCTTTGCATCTGTGCACATGTAATGTTTGATTTTGGTGTATGTGTGTGTGCGTGCTAAAGCTTATATGTTTTAGCCAGGCACCCACCCATATGTGAGCAGCGATAGGAATCTTATTGTTCCATAGCTGCATTGAACAGAGCAAATCCCTGAGCCAGAGTCTCTCTCTGTCTCCCTCAATCTATTCTCCATTCTCTTAGCATCACTCCCAAACCACTCCATGATGGATGGCTGCGGTGTCGCGAGGTGCATGCGTTCTCTTTCACTCTCATGCTCTGTCTTTTTTCTCTGTATTCTTTGGGAGAAAAACTTCTTTAAAAAAGAAACGAAGTGAAGTGTAACGAGTGGTGGTTCAGGGGCTGATAGCCGAGTGCTCAGATTGAATCACCTGCTGCCCGCTCCCCTGCCACCTAGCCTCTTCTTCTACAAGGCTCTCTATCCCTTTATTCTCGCTGTCTTTCTTTTTTCTTTTTTTTTACAAGCTCAGTCCTCAATACTTTTATTCCCGGGCAGTCTTTGTGTCTGTGGCCACCCTGCTCTGCCTCTATCTCTGTCTGTCTGACTCTGTGTCTGTCTAGCAGACAGTGATCAGGGGGATTGGAACACTGTTTTCTCTGATAACCAAGCCTAGCTCGAAGCTGATGGAGTGTTGGTTCTCCATCAGGACATTGTACAGAGATGGAGGTGGGGGAAGAGGGGTGGGTGGGTGGGGGATCGGGGTGTGGGGTTGACTTGATTAACCCTAGTCTTACCGGTGCAGATTGCAACCTAATCCACACCACCCTGGCGCCCCTACCCCCCCAGCACACACACACACACACACACACACACACACACACACACACACACACACACACACACACACACACACACACACACACACACACACACACACACACACACACACACACACACACACACACACACACACACACACACACACACGCATGCACGTACACGCACGCACGCATGTGCACCTGCTTAATGCACAGTGCACACACACACACACACACACACACACACACACACACACACACACACACACACACACACACACACACACACACACACACACACACACACACACACACACACACACACACACAGTCACACACACACACACACACACACGTGCACACGCATACGCATGCACACACCATACTTTCTCAAGCATCTTATGTACCAAGGTATCTAAGACAAGGGAGATGGACAAATACCAGAGACTGGAGAAAGTGGTCTGCTCTGGAGATTAACGTGTGTGTGTGTGTGTGTGTGTGTGTGTGTGTGTGTGTGTGTGTGTGTGTGTGTGTGTGTGTGTGTGTGTGCGTGTGTGTGTGTGTGTGTGAGTGTCAGGGTCACAGGTCAGGATATCAGGTGGGACCAGCAGTGTGTCCACTGCCTCTGGATAAGGAGCCATTGAGTGGTCAAGTAGCTGACCTCGCTTCGCCTTGATTTGGGAGCCAGGCCACCCGCCAGGGACCCTTTGGCCCGGAGCTAAGATTAGTCTGCAGGGGCTGATAAAGCTCCACGTCCCCCAACAACAGACTGGACAATCACTGAGGATTATAATACTCCTAGAGCTATTCCTCTACACAATGCCAGGTGGAGAGAGCTTTACAGACCACTTTAAGGTAGTGTTTCCCAAACATAGGGCTGTGTCCCGTTATTTCTTTTTACCTTTCCTATTTTACTTTATTTAAGTTTTCTTCAAACATTAAAACAATTAATAAAAATACAACACAACGCATTGTGAGCTTGTTGATTGCCTATTTTCACTATTTTCACAAGCCTAAGTAGGGTTTAAGCGTTTAATTCATAATGTATTTTGGTATGTTTGAGTTGAGTTGGTGTGAGACAGTTTGGTGTGAGACACCAAATTTCTCTTGGCTCTCAAGCTGGAAAAGTTTGGGAAAACCCCTGATTTAAGGTGTTCACCAGTTGTTTCTCCGATGGTGTCTATAGCCTCATACGAGTTGTTAGAGAACAAACACAGGACTACACAGGCAAAAGTATGCATTTAACTCTGGGAACTTTGCGGTGTAATTCTGTTCTACAAGGAAATAAATCATCGAACATTTGAAGTTAGCTGGATGTAGACAACATGATCTTGGGTGAATGTGGGGATTCCTGCTAGCCTCATCAGCGGAGCCCTGAAGACAGATGTTGAGGCTGTGACTTGTTTGAAAGCGGTCGTGTTTTACGAGGTGACGAACAGAGGATTCATAAACAGAGAAGCTCCGCTGCGTCTCTAACGCCCCCATACGCCCTGACCTTGCGCTCCACTCCTCCGTGCTTCTATCTATCCCTCCCCGGCCCACAGAACTTGGCCTCCAGCCTGTCGGACCACAATTAAAGAAGTCGAAAGTGAGTGTCATAATAGAAGAATGTAAGAAGATTAAGGCATTGAAAGGGCAGCGAGAGACCCTCCCATAATTGACTGAGATGGTAAGAGGTTATTTGATGGTGTCATCGTGACAAAGTTGGTATATTTGTTCCTTTCCAATAGTTTTCTCAAGTTGCCTCTCTCTTCCAGACAGCGTAAAGGAAGGTCAGCTGCTGTTTGTGTGAATTTGTTCGCTATAGTATATTTCCCATGTGTGTGTAATCCCTCATAAGTATGTTATCTGGCATTGGGTGCCAATTATACAATTCAAAACGACCAATGCCGTTTCCATGCTGCTTATTAAACTCTCATCTATCTGTCTTACTACATTGGCTACTTGTTTCATCTCCTTTTTATTGGCCCTTTTTTCAACTGGTTTGGAGCTTTCTTTTCCTATACATTAGTTTAGTTCTTCAGATTCCCATTCACCTCCAGTTCATTTCCATCGCACGCTGGAGACTTATGAGGGGAAAAAACAGGTGCCTATGCGTGTGGTGCTGCCGGGATGGGGGAGGTTGTGTGTGTAACTGTTGTTTTTTCATGTTGTCGGACATTCGTTTGCAGTGTCTACTACCCAACTAAAACTGTGTCAGGATGGTTAAGGTAAGAGCTTGACTGGAGTGAGCTCAATGTTTTCAGACAGGACTAAATTTAGATGCATGTTGTCATTGCCTCACACTTCCAGTCTGAGTCCCTGTGTCATTTATGTCCTTTCACAGTTATTTCTGTAAGCTGTCCATCAACACACCAAGGAGGTCAAGACTACCCTGGAAGCCTCGCGATCGATACGCTCAGATTGAGACAGCTTGAGAAGGTCTTCCATGCTATTTTCCCACTGACTTTCAACCAGTTATCTTCCTCCACTCTCTCCCTGTAGTTTTTTCCTCCCTGCTGGCTGATATTTTCCTCTGCGTCATAACAGCCGGTCTTGTAGCCTGCCTCTCGAATCGTCCTTCACCGCCATGGTGGAACAGCAACAATCAACTGGAGAATTTGGAGAAGAAAACTCTTTAGTCTCCTGTTGGCTGAAGCGAATGAGGATTAAACCTGAAGCGTTTGGACTGTGGATTATGATATTGTGTGGTCTTGACTCGAGGATGCACTTCATGGCGGCAACACAAAGAACAGTAATCGCAGCGTCGATCTGAAGGGGTGACGCCCCTTTATGATTGGCACAGAGAAGGAAAGGGGGTTTATCGCTTCAGATCAGGGAATTGACTTATGTCACAGTGGGAGCCAATCAAAAGGGACAAAATGACAGTATGGTGTGGGGGGGAGTTAAGCCAGCTTGAGGGGCCCACACTTCATCTGAAGGTTTCGTAATTAGATTGTTTGACAAAAGGTTGGGGGGGGGTGTCGAAAGTGTGTGTGTGTGTGTGTGTGTGTGTGTGTGTGTGTGTGTGTGTGTGTGTGTGTGTGTGTGTGTGTGTGTGTGTGTGTGTGTGTGTGTGTGTGTGTGTGTGTGTGTGTGTGTGTGTGTGTGTGTGTGTGTGTGTGTGAGAAAGAAAGAAAGAGAAAAGAGAGTGGTGTTGTCAGAGCGTTTCTGTTAACATGGCTTTAATTTTCTCCCTTTGTTTGACTAGAAGCTTGGGTGGGTTTGTGGCAATCGATTTCCCAACGAGTCTTGAATATGCCCTGAACGATTCCCAAAACAAAAATTTGACCGCTTCTGCAAATAACTCATTCCCGCGAGAAAAAAAAAAAGAAACTCCACCAAACCCACATATAAAGCGACAGATGAATACGCTTGTGAAAATAAATACGATTATGTCGCCCCTCATCAGTGCCAGACATATTTAACAACCATCCCAGCATTGGCACTTTGCTTTTCCGCCATCTGTGTTGTAGCTTTGTCCCGATGAAAAAGAAGAATAATGGACTTTAATACATGGGAGACGGTTTCCTTGGAACCCTGTTCCTGAGAACGCAGGACTAAAGGTCCAAACACTGACAGGGGCGCTGGGCTGCGGTGGCTGCGGTCATTTCCTTGCAGCCGCGCTGAGGAGCGAGGCAACGTTCCAGTCGTAACATGGCCACTACCTGAACTTTCAACATGACTTCCATTCCTTTTCTTCCCTAAGTCCTGCAGACAGCCAACCTCTGATTTCCATGTGACCTCTCCTCCACAGTTACATTAACACTGTGTGGATTTGACTGTGTATATATACTACTCTCCCTGTCTGGAATTATCACTCACTCAGAAATTCTCTCCCTCCCTCTTTTCTACCAAAAGTGTTTCCCAAACAGTGAGTATGGACCAATTTTTGGGTAGCGAAGCAATTTTAATGGGTCAAGAAGAAATATTCCTTTTTTGTTTCCTAAATCTTTTGTTATTAAAAAAATATATATCTATTAAAAATGTTTTAAGTTAATACATTTAAAAACCAACCAACCAACCAACCAACCAAACAAACAAACAAAAGGAATTTCATAAGTTACGCAACACAACATGTTGTGAGCTTGTAGATTAGCTATTTCCACTAGTTTGGGTCATGAGGAGACATCCCATTTCTCTTTTGGGACTTGAGCTAAAAGGTTTGCGAACCACTGTTCTATCCCACACTCTCTAATTTTCCCCTCACTCTTCACAGTTCCCTTCCCAAACGGAAACCGCCTGAGTGTCCAGAAGAGCGCTGTAGAACTTTGATGTATTACTATTATAAATACTGTGTTCTGTACCTGCTCTTTCAGAGCCACATCTTCCCATTTACCTTTAGTTCCAGCAGCGTTGTCTGTGTGTCCCTCTCTCTGCAGTGTATCTTCTCTGTGGATCTGTTTATGCAGAATGATCTGCATGCAAATCTTCCAAAACTCTAAACAAACAATGTTCTCAGCCGAAAGGAATTTGATCGCACTCAGCGTCAGTTAATGTTCTCCAGTCTTCCCCTCCAAGATGCACGGGAACACACGCACGCACACACACACACACACACACACACACACACACACACACACACACACACACACACACACACACACACACACACACACACACACACACACACACACACACACAGTATTACTAATACTTACTATACTTGTGAGGACATAGGATGGCAATTTTATAAATGCAATTTTTACCATTTCTTAAAAATAAAAATAAACTGCTATACCTTAAAACCTGCATGTGCTATACTTACTTGTGCGCTGGTGTTGCACACACCGAAAATAGCAGATCTACAATCTCACAATTGAGACATGTTACGAACTTGTAGATCCTCTATTGATTATTTGGTGTGCGCTATTTCTAGCCGTAACCCCAACCTGAATCTTTTCCTAATGGAACCCTAAAAATCTTGCTTTTTAACCATAAAACATAAATTTCCCTTGTGAGGACTAGGGAAATTGTCCTCACAATGTCTATTTCTCAAATTCTTACTTGTGGGGACAATTGGCCCTCACAAGTATAGCACAGTATAGTACACACACACACACACACACACACACACACACACACACACACACACACACACACACACTTTCCCTTCACTGTGTGATAAGCATCTACCAATCTTCTCTCCGTTAATGTATGCATGTCTAGTTTGGGTGCTTTCTCAGGAAACGTGTAAAACACCATTTGGCTCAGAGCCACTATAGCTCTGTTCTAAAAATGGCCCCTTTCACCCCTCCCCCCTCCCCGGGCCCCTATCAAAGACTCCGGACAATCTGAGGTTTATTGCCGCTGGAAATGAGTGCAGGAAACAGATGTTGTTCTGATTAAACACACACACACACACACACACACACACACACACACACACACACACACACACACACACACACACACACACACACACACACACACACACACACACACACACACACACACACACACACACACACACACAGTGCCAAAGGACCCGCCGCCTGCTGATCTACATTAAACATGTGCTACAGAGTGGACAGGCTGCCAACTGACGAGGGCTTTCTGTATATATATATGTGTGTTAGTATGTTATGAGCGTGTATATGTCACAAAGAGACCAAATTAAGCCAAGTAACTGCTTGAAGTGTTGTCCTTGTTCTTCTCCATTACTGAGTCACATCAATGCAGTAATCAATGCATAATAGCCATGTAATTAGCTCTCCTTTGTAGACACAGTGATAATAATTGATTGAAATGCTGATGGCCCCTCTGCACTAGCTTCTCTCTCTCTGTGTGTGTGTGTGTGTGTGTGTGTGTGTGTGTGCGTGCGCGTGTGCGTGCGTGCGTGTGCGCGCGCGTGTGTGAGTGAGCCTACATGCGCGCGCACACATGTATTTAAACAACCAGAAGCGACAACGATTCATATGATTTCTACTTTAATAAGAATGCACTTCGGCACCCCATCATTTTCTTCACTTTAGGCTATCATTTTACAAACTAGATATAAAAGGCCATAAATAAATGACATAAGTTACATGTACCTAGAATTCCTCGACAAAAAAAATACATAAACAAAAAACAGACAAAAACAAAAGATGAACCAAAAAAAAAGACAAAGCAAAGTTTGAGAGAATGTTAGATCTACATGGCTAGATCATATGGCATCGGAAGGCATACAATGAGCAACATTAACTGTTAGGTTTTTTTTTCTTCATTATTTCATTGAACTAAAAGGAAAAAAGTATTTTACAGTACATTCTGCTTTCCTTCTCTTTCCCAACATTTCTTGCATAATTCCACAACAGGTCCTTTTTTCTACAGATAACAACCCTAAAACAATGCACCACCAAAAGAAAAAAAGCCGGGATTAAGGACGGAGGTGTTTTTTTGTATTGTGTGAAGCTTCACATAAGGAGTTCAAAAACATTCAGATAAGGATATTTAAAAAAGCAAAGATAAGAGTACAGTCCATTGGTTGAAAGCGGTCCGCTGTGTGATGTTTACTGGAGGAAACAAAAAAATATTATCCATGATCTTCTCCTTCTTAAAACTCACTTTTCCCAGCTCCTGATCTTCTGTAGTGTACATTGGTGCGTCCATTTGAAATGCCCCTGTACATCCCAATGCAGAAAGACGGTTCCACTCAATGTGCCTTTTATCTATTTTTTTAGCTCAGAGAATCCATCGTCATTGACTGTCCGTCAGTCTGTAAGGACAGGCGTGCTGTTGTCACACTGTCCGTGTGTCCTACCGCAACTCACTGCACGAGGCAAAGCAGGAAATGTGATGCGCACCCGAAAACTGTTTTAAATGATTGCTGTTGCCGAGTAGAGCTTGCACAAAGGAAGCAATACATCTTTTTCTTATCAAATGTCTCAAAAATAACACAAGTCCATAATCTCCATCTCCACAGTGGCATGAAAACAGACACAAATGTTGATAGTACTTTCAAGATACTGTCAGTCATACAGTACAGACACTCACACACGCATGCACACGCACACGCACACTCACACGCACACACACACGCACACACACCTGTCGATCATACTCAACATACATTAACGGCCAAATCAAACACTCATTACTGTACATGCAAACAAAAAATATAAAACGACACAAAATAAAACAAATTTCTCCAAAAAAATACAAGTACATTATCCACTGGAGCAGGGCCTCTAGATTATATTACATTCTTTTTAGTGTTTTTTTTTTAGGTTGTTAATTCATTCATAGTGTTTGCAGTAAGTCACTGGATTGGCTGCAGAGTGCGAATGGCCAGTTTGTCAGGTTAACGTGGCGTGGTGGCAGACGCAGTGGTGGATTTCTCATCTCGAGGAGACTCCAAGGAGGGAGAGAGGGGAAAAACAGACCCCGTAGTGGAGGGTGGAGGAGGGAGGGGGTTCTGGTGGTCATGGGGAACGAGCGAGGGATCCTGTTTGTAATGGATGGCAGCAGCTGTGGGGAACGATAGAGAGAGAGAGAGAGAGAAGAAATGAGAGAAAAGAAGAAGAAAAAAATCAGGCCACACTCAGTCGCAATGGTTTTCGAACATAAACAATTTCTGCCTGACGTCCAATCTTAACCAAGAGTATCCTTCAACCTTAAAGGGAAAAATCTCCTCATCTGCTGCTAAATGCAAAACAGCGTCAGTGTGCATACATGACATCAGCATATCTGGATCCCCCACAAGCCCCCCCCCCACCCCCTCCGAAAAATCCAAAAGCCCTTCTTTCCGTTCCAGGAAAGTCGTTGAGAACTATGCCACTCTCGTTTGGGCTGCGCGTTGGGCCTCACTACACGAGTCAGTAGCTGATTAATCCTTCTCATCAACATGCCAGCGGCGTCAAGGCCTGTGACTGATCACAGACCAGCGTCTATTGATCTGCTCTCTCTGCCTCAGGTGGCGCGACCCGCTTGTTAATTAACACACAGCTCTGGTGCCGAGAGCCCAGCGAGCTCCCACTCAGCAGAGAGAGAGAGAGAGAGAGAGAGAGAGAGAGAGAGAGAGAGAGAGAGAGAGAGTGTGTAACAGAGCGAGTAGTGAGAGAGCTGTTCTAATTAGTAATAGAGCTTATAGACACTTGGATGGTTCTAATCAATGTGAGGGTCCTACACTACAAATATAAGAGGACATCTATATTGCATTTCTCACAATGGCCCCAGTCTCAGAGAACCTGGAGGGTGTTAGAGCTGCTCTTCATATTCCTGTCGTACGCATTCATAATGTCTTGTACGTTCACTCTGTCATACATACATTTTAAGTCCATACACTCTACCTATGGAAACAGTTTACGTGAATTCTTACCATGATGACAGCTTGAATAATAACCAGCAGGAATTATCTTGCTTATCCGCATGCTGATGACGATGATGATGGTGATGATGATGATGCTTAGTTATTACTCCATCTTGCCTTGCCGCGTCGTTTTGTCCCAACCAATCCTTCCCTCTCACAGACACTTTTAGGAAGCCAATTCACAGTAGCCAACTGGCCCAAAAGGCTGTCCATTCAGAAGCGGTGAGGAACGGTCGGACCCATGCGGGGAGGGGCGGGGTGCGGGGTGGATGAATCTAAATCCAGCATGTTGGGGGTGGGAGAGGGGGGGGGGGGTCTAGGGGATGGGAATGCACCTACAGAAAATCAAAGACATTCTTGGCAACGTCCTGAGGGCAACAATATACACAGGACCAAACAAGTACATAACGGAACAAAAAAAGCAGGGCCTCCTCGAGGTAAGTCCATTCCTACGCAGACCCCCCTCCTGCAACCCCCCGACCTCTGTTTATGTGGGGGTCCTTGGATCCTCCATTTTGTCCATCAGATATCAGACAGGTCCAGTGGAGAGAGAAGACGTCCCACACAAAACAATTCATGTACAATAAAACAGAGTCACAGGAAATTAAAAAAAGTCTACTCCGCTGGATTTATTCCAGAAAACAAATGTTCCAGAAACGACACTCTGCCCAGGGAGGGAAGAGAGGTACTGCCCCCCTCCTTCGCAATTCTTCCTTCCAGACCGGTCGAAGGCACTCCAGATTGGCCTCTCGGAAGCACTATTCTGTCCGTCCGTACGTCCGTCCAACAACTTCGGAACACCGCGGACAGAATTATCCCATTCTCCACAAAAAAAGGGCAAGGTAAAGGTCTGATAAAAAAGTGCCATTTTCCCCCACTTTTTTCTTCTTCTTTTTTCTTTTAGATCCAATTTAAAGTGCATGGATGAGGTGAACTATTTCTTCATAGTTTATTTGTCTCTTGTTCTTTTTTTCATTTATTTTATTTTATATTTAATCTTTTGTGTAGTTTTTTTCCGTAAGAAAGGAAGCTGTTTGTTTTTTGTTTTTTAATAATAATAATATCTTTTATAGTTAGAGCTAGATCTCTCTCAGACGGGAACCATTCTGCCTTGCATTTGTTGCATCTGGGACAGCATTCCCTGGACGTTGGTCAGGATCTTGCTCTGGTGTGCGGCCGAGGAGATGCCGATGCGCGCCATGTCCCTGAAAAAGGTACAGCAGAGAGAGGGAGGGGGAGAGCCATTAGGACCAGGGTCAACGATAACAAAACGGATGCAGCTGAACGCCGGCGACCTCGTTCCACATCGTGATGGCTTTCACAGCCTGCATGGACGCCGGCCCAACTGCTTCACTGCTCAAGCAGCAAGTCCTCTCAACAACAACACATCAATCCTATGGCCTCATTTATATTTCGGTGCACAGTATAGCTTGAAAGTAAGTTATTTTCTGTTATTTAAAGCAGCACTATGTAACTTTCCTCTTTCTACCCGTTTGCTGAGGGGATAGAATTCGTGTCAGATCCTGTGTGAGACATGACCTTTGACACTATCTAAATGTCTCAATAGAAGAGCAGGGACTAAATACAACCACCCCAATTCTATAAGTTATATTGTATTAACATATCTCTGCTGTCCAGGAACCAGCTAACTCCAAAAGGTTAATTTTTCAGGAAATAAAAAAAACAAGTTAGGAGGTTTTGTTCATCATTGATAAGAACAGATGAATGGACCAGGTCAAAAGGGGGTGGAGCCCTACACCAGCTAACTCCACCCCCCTTTGCTGGAGTTAGCTGGTTTAGCAGAAAGTTTGAGGATCCAAAGTTAGCTGGTTTTGTCCGCAGCACTTTTTAATACTTTTCATTGGTTCAATATTTGTTTTACCAACACACAGACGTAAAGGGTGTTCAATAGCACTGATTTATGGAAAAAAAACGCAAAAGCGGAAAAATTTAGTTAGCTGGTTCCTGCCGGACAGCAATATAAATTTATAATGTAAAAAAAAAAAATTACACAGTGAGGCTTTAAGTTATTCACTGTTGTGCGATGAATTATGAATTATACTTAAGCCAGTAGTCATACCGTATATTCGATAGAAACATGACAACAGTATGGCAAACTGACTGACATAGTTAAGTTATGAGGGGCATGAGAGCTCCACAAACACGATTTTATTTATTAATACATATAACAATTGTGTGTGTGTGTATATACACTGTATATATACGTAATATGTATATACTGTGTATATATATATATATATATATATATATATATATATATGTATATATACACAGTACCGAATATATACATACACACACACAAGAGTGGGGAGTAAAATATACTGTATTTATTTATAGAAAAAGTCATCACGTTTCCTACTCTTGCTCTCCACATTTCCTTCTCCCTCCGTCCAGCTTACACAGTGATTATTTTACTCTTTCCCCCTCAATCATGCCCCCCCCCCCACCCCGGCCCTCAGACTCACTCCTGTGTCATCTGCACCACAGCCTCGGGGGTGGTGTATCCTCCAGCGGTGAAGTTGTCACTGTATCTCTCCATGCCGATGGCCTGCAGCCAGTCCTCCACAGAGCCCACGGCTGAGGAGGCCTCCGGGCTCACCGGCTCCAGTAGGGTGGTGTTGGGCCTGGGCGGGACAAGGCCAGGGACAGAGGGGTGGAGGTGATGATGGGATGGAGGATAGAGAGGAGAGGAAGAGAGACGAATGACAAGCGAGGAGAAAGATGCAGAGAGAAGAAGAAGACAATTATGACACATGAAATATACAGATAGTTTTTTTTTTTTTTTTTTTTTAAGATGTATTATTCAATATATACATACATTTAATAATAAATGTGGTAGATTACCATATCATCAATCATAGGCAGTTTGAGGGTCTTTGGCAGAGCATAAGCGATCCTGACCCATGTACGAATACTACCCAACATACACCAGCACGACACCTAATTAAAACAGGGCCTGAGGTGGTAAGGGGGGTGACAACATGCCCTCCGGCCTTCTGGGAACTGGAGTGTTACTGCTCTGATCCATCACAGTACCAGGAGGCCATGACACAAAGAATTACCACTATGCCATAAAATGGTCAATTTCTCGCCATCGCTTTACCATCTCTCTCTCTCTCTCTCCATCCATCTTTAATTTCTCTTTCACTGTGAGCTCCCCCATGATGGGATCAGCAGGTTTGTCAAACTCGGCCTCCCTCGTGTCCCCTCCGTATTTGTCCTACTGGAATCCGTGCCAAGTCAAACAGCAGTTCCTTCCCTCAGTGTCACCGACACAGTTCGTTTGGTCTTATTTGAAGAGAAAACAGGATCCGCACAGCACACACTCCAGTGAACTCCACCGCGCGCCACAGCAGCACGCTCTCTCTTGTTCAGATAGCCGTTGGTACACACTGTGCCTCATGCGGACTGAATTACCCTGTTTTTCCTTCGTTTTCCTTTTTCCACTCTCCTCCTTTGTGCCTAGAGCTGGGACGGCATTGGCAGCCATTAAACATTTACACGGGGCCGGCTAGTCTGAGGTGAGGCACTGGCCATCTCGTCCCGCTCCACTAAGTCTCGCTTGATCTCTCTCTCCCTTTCTCTCTGAATCCCTCTATTTGGAGTTTTATTTCCATCTCTCTCTCTCCCTGCTTTCTCTGACTCACTCTCGTTCTGCCTCCATAATTTAAAAGATATCTACAAATTGGTTTTGAGCGCTAGTACGTACGTACTTTTGACGTGTGCTGGATGACATGGTGAAGGTTTCTAGTGGTGAGCTGTGGAGAACTGGATGTCAAACTATAATAAGTGATCCTCACTCGGTGTATGGAACAGTGCTGTGCAGTGACCCCTTTCCTCACACACGTCACGTATACACACACACACACACACACACACACACATTCACACACACACACACATACACACACACACACACACACACACATTCATATACTATACTTGTGGGGACATCAGAATAATGGGAGGGGGGAATAAACCTTTTTTAACCAGCCATTTTAAGTAACCCCAACGCCGAAGCCAGAGTAAAATATAGTAATATTTTCAGTGTGTGACACCGGCACACAACCAAGTATAAATCAGTCTTACGACTAAATATAACCACAAGCCTTAAACCGAACCTCTAAATGCCTAACCTAACCCCTAACCTGAATCTTCTAGTGAGGGACATTTGTACCCTCACAAGTATAGTAAAACAAGTACACACACATACACGCAGTCACGCATACATACAACTTATTAAGTCCCCTTATCCTCACATACCTGTAAAAGCAGCATTTATAGGATTCAGTCCAGCTAATTACTCCACACGGACCCTCTCGCTCTCTGTATCCCATTAGGTGAACGTATGTGCCCGTGTACGTGTGTGTGTGTGTGTGTGTGTGTGTGCGTGCGCACGCTTGTTAAACTAAAACAGACTCCCGCTGGCCTGCGTCGAGTCTGTAAATACACACACACAGGTCGTCCTTTTAACGCGTCTAGCTGCTGGGAAGTAATGGTGTCGGAGCCGCAAGGTCGTGTTTGTTTTCAACCCTGCGTTGCGTCGTAATTTCTCCACTCTGTTAGAGCGTGTGCATTCCTCAGCGTACGATGCCATTAAGGCCGCTCACCGCAGGACCCCATTATGGCGGGTGTTTGTGTTACAATAAACTGTACACCGCAAGAGGGTAACACTTAATGGGGAGTGTAAATACCGATGAGAGTAGGTATTTGGGCGTGCACGCACACATGTTATTATGTGCATCTGTGTGTGTATATGTGTGTGCACGCGTGTGCACCTATTTGCTTATGACGTGAGCTGAAGTGTTTTTCTGCATGTGCATACACAAGTGCATCCATATGCACGAATGCTTTCTTCAAATTGACCCAAGTCCTCTCATTTTTCACGCAACTGATTGGCTAGGCTTGTTTTCTGTCCTTCACACACACAATGGCATCCTCCTTCTTACCTAACAGCGGTCTCTCCTCCGGTCCTCTTCAGGCTGTTGGGGTTGCGGATCAGCTTGTCCAGCATGTTGACGATCTGCCCGAACTTGGGCCGGTCGGCCCGCTCCCTCTGCCAGCAGTCCAGCATAAGCTGGTGCAGCGCCACAGGGCAGTCCATGGGCGGGGGCAGCCTGTAGCCCTCGTCGATGGCCTTGATCACCTAGAGAAAGAGAGAGGGTTCATTTTACTATCCACTTAAACTCTAGTCCAGGGGTGGGCAACTTTGATGATTGAGAGGGCCACTATATTTCCACACTCACTCCAAAGGGCCACATTGCATATATACTGTCGGGCAGACACCTCTTATCTCCGTATTTTAACTTTTTTCGTGAATGAATGCCGTACTTCTCCATTCTATGTCACACAAAAGTCGCAAAAATAGCAGATGTACATCTGCTATTTTTTTTAGCAGATGTACAATATATTTTTTTATCGGAATCCTGAAAAGTTTTTTTTTTCTAATTCATTTAGTTTTACTTATGTTAACTTTATGAACTTAAATACAAATACATTGGACATAAAAAAGACAATAGAATCTTAATACTAGTCATTAAGCTACTAATATAGACTAAGTAATTAAAGCGTGTCATGTTTGCATATTTGGAATTGTGGGTTATATAATTATATAATATATATCAGTATTCCGATATTAACCTGCGGGCCGTATTAAGTGAAGGTGGGAGCCGTATGTGGCCCCCAGGCCACCAGTTGCCCATGTATGCTAGTCTGTAACTGTACTTTGAGCGCTTTTTTCCATCTACTCGCACCAAATCATGCAAGAGTCTTTAGAAATGGAAACAACAGTCAAACTGACTGGAAGGGGATGATTAAGAAGTGTGCTAGTTTGTGAGCTATTGTGACCGTTAAGACTTACATCCTGGTTACTCATGTCCCAATATGGCCGCTCGCCGTATGACATCACTTCCCACATGACGATGCCATAACTCCACACATCGCTGGCTGAGGTGAACTTCCTGTAGGCGATGGCTTCTGGCGCCGTCCAGCGAATGGGGATCTTCCCTCCCTGGAGGACACAGCGACAGTGAATTAATGGAAGTGGACCAAATTTGCAAATACAGGCACATAGAGGCGCACACACATACACACACACACACACACAGATGCAAAACAGTAAAATCCTCAATTGATTTGAATCGATTGAGATTGTGCACTCTCAGAGTTAAAGGTAGGGTAAGTGATTTACTTTGGTTAAAATAAGTGTTAAATAGCTCTATATTCTGATAGTACTCATTGCTATAGAGTGTTTGTTCAGTAAAAGGAGCCTCCATGTCTCTCCAGCTCTTTATTAAACAGAAAATGCATTTTCAGTGCTCTCTCCTGATTGGCTTAAATTTTGTCACCTACCTGAAAATGTACTATATTCTGTTTACTAAAGCGCTGGAGAGACCCCTGTGACCGAACAAACACTCTGTAGCAATGATTACTATCAGAATATAGTACTTAAACCTTTTTAACCAAAAGAAATGTATACCCAAAAATATCACTTACCCTACCTTTAAATTAACACCGAGCATTTTACTGTGTAGCGTTCTGAGCCCAAATCATCATATCACACTGTACCCCCAACATGTATTAAATAATCAAATAATAATCTATCTATCTGAAACACAACCCACTTACTCTAGTAGTGTAGGCAGCTTCCGGGTCGTCCTCCAGGACGCGGGACATGCCGAAGTCAGACACCTTACACACCAGGTTGCTGTTGACAAGGATATTTCTGGCTGCCAGGTCTCTGTGGACATAGCTCATGTCTGACAGGTACTTCATACCCGAGGCGATGCCACGCAGGATGCCAACCAGCTGGATCACCGTGAAGCGCCCGTCATTCTTCTGTAGAGAGTAAACAACAGTTCAGTTAAACAAATGTCCTCTTAAATCTTTTTGGAGAGTGTGTGTCTGTAATTAGTTAGATGCATACTCTTGTGTTAAATATAGCAGCTTTTGCTAAATCTGCATTGTAAAAATCATCCATATGAATGTCTTTTAAGGATGAGAGTAAGAACAACTGTGGAGATCAGCTATTTGCTAATTGTGTAACTGTTGACAGATTGGCATCAACTTGTTCGTTATAGGAAATAATAATTTAGTTATTTTAACCCATTAACACATTGACCGCCAGAGGTTAATCTCATAATGTACTCAACAGTGCCAACGTTTTATTGTTGTTTTTTGTTTTTTTCACGTCGCCACAGATCTTGTTAAAATCCTTAAGATTGAGCTGTGCACTGTTTGTAAACATCGCGGAGATCTCACTGCTTCTACCAGTGAAGACCACGTGTCAAACGGAGCCGCCATGTTTGAGTTCTGACCGTTTAAGTTAACATGGGAAATGCGAGGATGAAAAACTACATGTTTACAGGGGCTTTTACAGGGGTTTATGTGTACGACTTAGAATGGAGACAGACGGGAAACAAAAAACGTGATCGCACTTCCGGTCGAGATCGGGTGGTGTTACACTGAAAATGGTCCCCCTAGAAAATTGAAAAAAAAAAAAATCGAAAAAAAGGAAAAAGCACCACAGCCCGTAGGCTACGGGATTGGCGCTTAACCGTTGGATTTAACGGCCCGTAGAACTACGGGCCCGGCGGTCAATGTGTTAACACATCCACCGCCAAGGGCTAATCTCATAATGTACTCACCAGTGCCAAGGTTTTATTGTTGTTTTGTTTTTTTTTCAGGTCGCCATAGGCCCCGTTAAAATCCTTTAGATTGCCCGATCCACTGTTTGTAAACAACGCGCACATGTCCTTGTGTCTACTCGTCGAGACCGCGTGTCAAACGGATCCGCCATGTTTGAGTTCTGACCGTTTATGTTAACATGGGAAATGCGAGGATGAAAAACTACATAGGTTTACAGGGCTTTTTGTGTACGACTTAGACGGGAAACAAAAAACGGGATCGCACTTCCGGTCGACTTCGGGTGGTGTTACACTGAAAATGGTCCCCCTAGAAAATTGAAAAAAAAAAAAAAATCGAAAAAAAGGAAAAAGCACCACAGCCCGTAGGCTACGGGATCGGCGCTTAACCGTTGGATTTAACGGCCCGTAGAACTACGGGCCCGGCGGTCAATGTGTTAAGACCTGAGGCCGATTTAAAAAAAAAATCTAAATCCTAACAGTTTTTTTTTTTAAATAAATAAATAAAATAAAACAATATCTCAAAATATTTTGTTCCAGGGACCCCCAGAAGCAAAGATTTGAGTTACAAATGTTCTCTTTAAAATATATATATTCAAAGATTTGCAGACATTTTCAAGATTTTTCAAAAATAGCAGATCTACAACCTCTTGGCGCGGCACTCAGTGCCACGCTATGAGCTTGTAGATCTGCTATTTTTGAATATCCAAAGAAATCTTAAAATGACAGAGATGCGTTACTGGTCTTATGGGTTAACACACGGTTCACAATCATGTTTAACTACTTACTTACTGTAACTACTCAACTATACAAGCTAGATTAAGCAGCACCTTTACAGCATCAAGCGTTTACCTAATCACTGTGGTCCATCAAATACCGAACAAAACAAAAGATGAAACACTACGTTTATCACCAAAATCCCTTTCTGGAACTCAGGTGGAAGAATGCGTGTGAACGGCCTGATGTTTGTGTGCCGACAGGAAACCAAGGGAATCGCTAGCAAAAGAGATGCTGTAATCCTCATTGTGCTGTTGGGTGATTTCTTGGGGATAACATGTCTCTGATCAGATGGGATCAACACTCTACACCTCCGCACACACACACACACACACACACACACACACACACACACACACACACACACACACACACACACACACACACACACACACACACACACACACACACACACACACACACACACACACACACACACACACACACACACACACACACACAAACAAACAAAAACACACAGGAAACGCATGACTGACCCTCAGGAATGCATCCAGTGATCCATTCTCCATGTACTCTGTGATAATCATCACTGGCTTACCTGAAAATAGAGAGAGAGAGAGAGAGAGAGAGAGAGAGAGAGAGAGAGAGAGAGAGAGAGAGAGAGAGAGAGGGAGGGTGAGGAAACGAGAGAGAAGGGAGAGAATGAAGGCAGATGATTATCATTTTGGTCGGGTAGAAACCTCTTGTCTCCAGATTACTACTTGTGTTTTTTTCACAAATTAATGCCCTACTTCGTCATGCTACATTGTCCCACAAAAGTAGCTGATCTACAAGCTCAAAACGTGTCACGTTTTGAGCTTGTAGAGCTACTTTTGAATTTGAAGCCTGAAAAGTAACAGTTTTGGACATATGAGGTTTCCACCCGACAGCAAGATTATGGAGGTAAATGATGCACATCACAGCTCAGCGCTGCAGGAGGTCCCCATGGGAATATGTGTGTGTGTGTGTGTGTGTGTGTGTGTGTGTGTGTGTGTGTGTGTGTGTGTGCGTGCGTGCGTGCGTGTGTGTGGGGCCATCCATCTTTGTCCCGGGGTGATTTAATTAGCTCAGTATAACGGCTGCCCTCGTGTCCTACACTCTCTCTACTGACACACACATGCATCACTGCTGAAACAATACACCACTTCACGTCTCTCTCTCTCACACACACACACACACACACACACACACACACACACACATATCTTGATGTATGCAAATACATTATAACAGTAACTTAATCAAATGTTTTACCACACAGACACATGAATGGTGACACACCCACACCACACCACACCACACACACACGCTCACTCACTCAAACACACACACACGCTCACTCACTCACTCACTCACTCAAACACACACACACACACACCATATTTTATGCATGCAAATATGTATTATGAGTAACTTGTAAAAATGTTGTACCACACAGGCACATGGGAATGGGAATGCGTTCGAACACACACACACACACACACACACACACACACACACACACACACACACACACACACACACACACACACACACACACACACACACACACACACACACACACACAACACACACACACACACACACACACACACACACACACACACAAACACACAAACTGCCTGTTTGTGTCACTCACTACCCCTTTGCCCTCTTTCTCCTCTGCCAACTTTTTTTGCGCATCTGTCACACCCCCCCCCCCCCCCCCCCCTTTACCACCACCACCTTCACATCTCTCTCTCTCTCTCTCTCTCACCATCCCTGCCACTCCTCTCTAGCCCTTTTCACCCCATCTCTCTGTCTCTCTCTCATTCCCTCTTGGGGGAGAGTCTGTGTCTTTATCTGTGGCACAGAGGGAGGGGGGGGTCGGTCATTCCCTGGTGTGTCTCTGTCTATCTTTGTCTGTCTCCTAGGCCGGGGGGAGTTTGGGGGGACAGAGAGAGAGAAAGAGAAAGAGAGGGAGAGAGAGAGAGAGAGAGACAGACAGAGAGAGTAAGAGAAAGGGAAAGCGGGTGGTTTGCTTTTGTCCCCAAGTGCTAGCAAGATGGCGCCTAACCAGCCATGAAAACAACACATGCTGAAGAAGCCCCTCCTGGAGGTTGTTTGTTGTCCCGTGGCGTTAGAAGTTACGTGATTATGGGTCGATTTTAAAAGATTATGTCGCTGTAGAGAAGTGCTGAATGGACGGTCCTTTTATTTATTTATTTTTAGCTTATTTTTTTAACCGTACACTGACACCGTCTTGACAGCAGTGTGTGAGGCGCTCCAGCGCGCCGTAGCAGCAGAGCTGGAGTGGAGTTTAGACACGGAGGTCTCGGAGGTGAAGTTCTCCAACTCCACAGCGGGACCGCTCCCTGTGCCAGGAGGCCGTCAGTTAGTGTCGTACCCGCCGCGTGACTGGCAGACCATTAACGACAGGGCACTCCCGATGCCCGAAAGAGGAAGTGGACTTAAACTTGGGGGAGAGGGAGAGCTTTTTTTGTCAGCCATCTTTGTTCCTCTTTGTTCTGCGCCGTGGCCCTGCGGCCACGGATGATTGACAGCTCCCCAATCAAGTCTGAGGAGCGTCTGACCTGCGACCCGCAACTCTCCCCTTCCCAGCCCCGCCCTCTTCCTCCCAGCCCATTTGCATGCTAATTCCTTGTTTACTGAATACGCCCCGCCGTCTCTGGCAATGAACTCTGGGCAAGAGCCCCCGCAAGCGGGACGATTATCACCTGCCAACAAAACAGTGGCTGGGGGAGAGAGCAACAGGGGGACGGGATTGGGGGGAATATTGGGGGAATGTTGGTCTTACGTAGGAGGACCCTCGGGCATTTGCAGCGAACACACAAAGGCCTGGCTGAGCCCTCACGCTATAGAAGCGGATCTTTTCAAAACCAGCAAGTGCTTACCTTATGTAAATGAACCGTTAAAATATGTCACATCCGATGGTTTTAAGCACTAATGGTGGCTGGATTTTAATTATACAATTACATGACAGCAATATAAATAACCATATAGGGATGGTGGATTATGGCCAGCTCTTGAGCCTGCAGCAAGTAATTTCTGCACATTTATGTATTTAGGGCCTATTTGGAGTTCTTCAATAATTAATAAGCCTTAATTGGCTCTGTTGGACATGCAGTCAGAGCGGGGCCAGGATTGAGAGTCCCTTTTAACTTGATTGGAATAGGGGTAAAAAGTGCAATTCAAATAATGGCTTCTTAATAGATTCCACCGACACACTGGAGCGTGAAGGACTAATTGCTCCAAGTCTGGCGTTGCGCTTGCAGAGTGCGGAGGCAGAGATACCGGTTGCCCTGGTACCTTCCACTGGCCATTCTTTTCACGTCTGCGCCTGTCAC
>NC_137606.1:20300217-20367717 GCF_963280865.1 Gymnoscopelus braueri | reverse complement strand
GTCAACCAACTGTGGCCCTGACCCCCAATAAAAGAGCATGTAGACCAACTACAACCACCGCTGTTGTGTCAGCAGTTATATTGTATTAAAATAATGATTTATTCCGGTGGGAAAAAGTTATGGATTGCAGCTTTTATACTGCTACACTTAAAACAAGCAACCAGCTGCATCGTTCATTAATTACACCTTGTATACTGCACTGTAATTAATAATTGCCTCACTACCAAAATCAATGAAAAGAGGATTAGTTTGTGTGTGTGTGTGTGTGTGTGTGTGTGTGTGTGTGTGTGTGTGTGTGTGTGTGTGTGTGTGTGTGTGTGTGTGTGTGTGTGTGTGTGTGTGTGTGTGTGTGTGTGTGTGTGTGTGTGTGTGTGTGTGCATGCATGTTGGGAGGGCTACACTTTGGTCATCGATCAGGGGTCTCTGGTGCCCGACTCTCCAGCAGAGCAGGGGCAGAGTGGTAGAGAGTGGAAATGAATATTGATTCTTTCTCTTTATTATTTTGTCATTGGATGACTCTTCACTGGCCACAGGAATAGCAGGGACAACGTATTTAGAGTCCGCTGTCCTCTCTAAATGTTATTGTGCGGGAAGCGGACAGCTAAACTCTCGTGAAGTGCTCTCACATGCACGTGTGCGCACACACCGCACACACACGTAAATCTTTTACACACAAAAAAATCAATGTTAGCACAGTGGTGGGGGAAATTGTAAAAAAACAAACAATTGTTGCTACGTATACACTTTTCCATGTGAGAAAGAGATGAGGTCCTCACCGATACCGATGACTTTCTCAATCTTAATACAGGAGGCATCAATCTCTTTGGCAAACTCGCGGACGGCTTGGTTGGGGTCCTCGTAGGTAAAGGGGTCTACGTATATTCTCACTCCTGAGAGAAAGAAAGAAAGAAAGAAAGAGATACAAGGAAAGAAATAGGGGAGTGAGGGAAAAAAAAACTGAAGGTTAATTCATTCCGGTGAGTACGCTCCATCTGTTCTTTATTTCCAGCACGCTGCGGGCTACACTGCCTCTCCTCTCTCTACTCCCCTCCTCTCTGACTCACTCCTCTCTTCTCCTCCCCTCCTGTTCTCTCCTCTCCTCTTCCTCTTCTCTCCCGTCCTCTCCTTTAATCCAGCCTTTCGTCTCTCTTTGTACCCCCCCCCTCTCTATCTCTCTCCCTCTGAAGAAGTCACTATCAGTGTCTTTGGCAAAGACGGAGCTCATTAGCTTTGAATATTTTGTTGCATACAAACAGCAAAACGCTGATGACTTGATAACGAGCTGTTTGGAGAGAACATTAACTTCAGCACAGTTTGTTTTGCTTTTAATGCCAGGAGACAGCTTCATTTGTGCTTTATGGCATGCTGACATGAAAGCACCTGAGGATGCTGCTAATGTTTTCAGTGTAATGAATCACAGCGTTGCAGGGATACTCTTACCTTGGTGCAAGTGCTTCTCCTCGTCTGAGTCTTGCTTGGCCTTGCTGTATTTACTCCTTCTAGGGAGAAAGGCAACAAGGCGGTCAGTTGGAGTCACCAAAAGAATTTTTGTGACAGGCTAAGGTTAAGAAGGCAGGCAGATCTTTAGGACTGACCGTCCACACTGCTATTTACAAGCGATCGGATCAGCTTTGTGTATTCAGACAACGCTGACCTATCCACATTAGTTGCTGTGATAACAATAATACTCTGCTTGACAAATTCGTTGACACGTTCTCAGCTCGTAGATCGGTTATTATCGGCAAGCGACACAGTCGTACAAAGATGTATAACTCAAGCTTCAGTGTCTGAGTGTCCAGACTGAGACACAGCTTTAGAAATCACATTTGAAACCACCTAGGAAAGTAGTTCAAATCTTATTTGCAAAATTGAGTTGTTTTTATTTTTTTCTTCTCTTTTTGCTGTTGAGACTCAATAAAACCAATCTGGATAGGCCAAAAGATCTGATATGGGCTGCCAGGCTGAGCATAGCCTTAGTTTCAAATGTATATTTCACAAAGACTATGAATATTCAATGCAAGGAAAATAATAACAATAACAATGCTTTGGCTTAGAGATTCTACATCTACAACAAGTGTCTAACCTTTCAATGACAACAAAACATTTACACTTAAAAATGACATCACAGCCTTAACTAGCATAATTGTAACACCTGTGTTTACCCTACTATTTCATGTCAAAATGGCTACTGTGAAAAAAAGGTCTATTATCATATATTAAAACATGCGAGGAAGAACTTTGTCTTCTACAATAAATACATGAATGAATAAATGGGTAGTGTTAAATAATTCTTTTGAGACACTAGCAGCCGTAAAGGTTTTCAGAATAAACATGATGTTGCTATGTAGAAAGAATCTGTGTTGACCGGGTTGACCCCAGTGTGTGTGTGTGTGTGTGTGTGTGTGTGTGTGTGTGTGTGTGTGTGTGTGTGTGTGTGTGTGTGTGTGTGTGTGTGTGTGTGTGTGTGTGTGTGTGTGTGTGTGTGTGTGTATTGACGTGTGGGGTCAGTGGTGTAATGTAAATGACCAGATGT
The DNA here is from genome assembly GCF_963280865.1 of Gymnoscopelus braueri. Classification (NCBI taxonomy): domain Eukaryota; kingdom Metazoa; phylum Chordata; class Actinopteri; order Myctophiformes; family Myctophidae; genus Gymnoscopelus; species Gymnoscopelus braueri. Next base: position 20,365,184 of record NC_137606.1, on the reverse strand, counting down.
GCTGGACATTGTGTGTGTGTGTGGCGTGCTAATGACTTGTAAACAGCTGTGTGACGAGTGCTCCTCCCTTCAATCAGAGGAGGAGGCCACATCAGCAACACAATGACAGCTACGCATAAAGACAACCACCACCAGCCTGGCTGGAAGAGAAGCAATGTGAGGGGAACACAGAGGGGAGGACACACACACACACACACACACACACACACACACACACACACACACACACACACACACACACACACACACACACACACACACACACACACACACACACACACACACACACACACACACACACACACACACACACACACACACACACACAGGAACGCATTTAATCAACACCAACCCTTCCCCCGTGCAAACACACACACGCAGACATGCATAAAGTACACAAATATAAAATACACAACAATGTCTCTCGTACGACACCTGTGCATACGGATGCATACACATACTACTCTCTCTGACAACGAGACAAACACACACACAGCCAGACAGAGAGCATGGTTAAAACGCTGAGATGAGAGCGCCCCATCTGCATGTAATCCATCTCTGTGTGTGTGTGTGTGTGTGTGCTGACTGGTTAACAGCCTATGATTGGGTCACCACAAATCCACCTGCTGCCTCTTCGGTGCTTTTCTCCGTCTCTTGTCTGTCCCTCTTTCCCATTCCCTCCATGCCCGTCCAATTCTCGCTGTCTCGTTACCTACCTTCCAATCCTCTCTCTCTCTCTCTCTCTCTCTCTCTCTCTCTCTCTCTCTCTCTCTCTCTCTCTCTCTCTCTCTCTCTCTCTCTCTCTCTCTCTCTCTCTCTCTCTCTCTCTCTCTCTCTCTCTCTCTCTCTCTCTCTCTCTCTCTCTCTCTCTCTCTCTCTCTCTCTCTCTCTCTCTCTCTCTCTCTCTCTCTCTCTCTCTCTCTCTCTCTCTCTCTCTCATATATCACCCCCCTATCTCTCTCATCCCATTCATGATGCAGGTCATGCGAGGCACGGGGGAGAAAATAACTAAGGTCTGAGATTACGGCCACAGGCAGGGAGGGATAGAGGGAAGAGGAGATGGAGGGATTGAGAACAGTATAGGGAGAGAGAGGAAGAGAGAGAGAGTGCGGGGGGGGGGGGGCTTGCTGATTGCATCTCTTCAGCTGTCATGCCGTCAATCACGTCTCCGGTGTGGCGAGTTATCACTCACCGGAGTGCATGCGAGTGTGTGTGTGTGTTGTCAGGGTAATTCTGTGTGTGTGTGTGTGTGTGTGTGTGTGTGTGTGTGTGTGTGTGTGTGTGTGTGTGTGTGTGTGTGTGTGTGTGTGTGTGTGTGTGTGTGTGTGTGTGTGTGTGTGTGTGTGTGTGTGTCGTGCGCGCGCCGATCAACACTGTGACAGCCGCTTTTCCAACAATATATTCCATCACAGAGGATGGAGAGAGAACTGAATGCAGAGAGAGGAGAGAGAGACCGACAGGCAGACAGATCAACAAACAGACAGACAGACAGACAGACAGACAGACAGACAGACAGACAGACAGACAGACAGACAGACAGACAGACAGACAGACAGACAGACGTAAGGCTCACCTTCGGCTGATGACAAAAGCACTGATGAGGATGATGAGAAGAACCACGCTGCCTACCACAGACACCAGTAACACTGTCGAGTTGGTCCCATCACCGATGATGGGAGCTGGCACTGGAGGGGAGGCAGAGGGAGAGAGAGAGAGAGAGAGACAGACACGGTTAACAGAGAAGTGAATAGAGACAACAGCCTGGAGAACAAAACAAATGGAGACGGAGATAGCAGGAGAAATATTCAGTGGTAACCAGAGGAAACAGCAGGTGGGAAGGAGGGAGGGAGCGAGGAGAAAACCTCAGGAGAGGAGTCAGACAGAGACAAACTGCAGAGTCAATATCATCCTCACTAGATCAGCACCATGCACATGAAAGAGCAGGCGTACACTCTCTGTTTGCCCAAGTCATTCAACTTCCCCTCCCTTCCTTCCTCTCTCCATCAACCCCCCTCCTCTCTCTCTCTCTCTCTCTCTCTCTCTCTGTCTCCCTGTGTGGGCCTCCCACTATGTTTACCCTTGCTTGCCTGCCCCTGTGTTTTACGAGCGCCCCGTAAAAGTCTTGTGTTTCTCGTGCTCCATTGAGAGACAATGGCGCCCCATTAGAGCTGTGTGCTTGACCGTGTCATCATCGCGCGCCGCTATCTGCCATCTACATCACAATAAGGGAACACCTGGGTCCACGGGCCGCCGGTGCAACGCAACACTTCTATGTCACGCGGCCACAATGGCAGTTCAGATCAAGTGACATGTCGCCTGGCCAAGCGGGTCAGGGTTGTTTATATGCCAAGTTAATATGCGACAGTCGTGACTACAAATAAAAGTTGTTGGTGTCTTTTTGCGCTTCATTGTAACTCGAATAAAAGAGGCTGTCCGGCTTGCTATTCAGGTGTTTGAGTGCGATATCATTTATCTTTTTATAGCTGTCAGCCGGTTTTGATTAATGAGCGGCCAATGAAAGAGACAAACCCATAAAGGATGCTTTCATCGCGGCATTTTTACTGAAACTGGGGGTGATACGGTTGGCAGCGAGCCTGCCGAACACTGCAGTGCGGTGATGTCATCAGTGCGAGTCGAGCGGAGTCAGCAGCGAGCGGCACTCACCGGAGTTGGTCATGAACTCAAATGGGGCGCTGAATTCCCCGTAGCCGGCGGCCGTGCGAGCGCGCACATGGAACACATAGGAGGTGAGCGGGGTCAGGCCTTTGATGTCAGCGTTCCTGGACGCCGTCTTGATGATCCTGTAGCTTCTCTCATTCTGGTCCTGGAAACAATCAGAGTGACATTAGTGCTTTTTCTTACCCGATTCAGAAAGCTTTGCTGGGAAAACTGCATGTACCCAAGAATCATTTCCTTGATGAATAATTGTTATAATTGTTATATAAAATGATAAAAACAAACTGTATATAAAAATTCTAAACTTTCAATCTGGCGTCCCTATTTTCGGCATTTCATTATAGCCAAAAACCGCCTAAATAGGTAAAACAGAAGATCTACCAACTCACAATGCGCCACACAATGTGAGCTTGTATATCGGCTACTTTTGCTATTTTAGTTGTGCGGTTAAGTATATAGGCCTTAAGTGGTGAAACTTTTTTTTCTCTATGGTTGTACACTTAATTTCCCATGAGCGCCCTCACCTTTTCGTAATATTTGACCTCGTACTCCAGGATGACGCCGTTGGCCCTGTCAGGCTGCTGCCATGCCAGAGAGATGGTGTGTCTGGTGATGTCCTTAGCCTGGATGGAATTCACTGGGGAGGGAGCTGGTCAGGGGAGAAAAGAAAGAAGGCAACGTTAGGCCTGCTGTCTCCTCCATGTTGTTTTCCAGCCTTGGAGACACAGAGTCTGTTTTTGTTTCTCCTCTAAATCCCCTTCTGCTTGCTCCTGCTGAGAAAGTCAAACAGAGGGCCAGGCCACAAGGCAATCAATTCCATTTGTCTTTGAGCTTGGCCCCCAGTCAAAAGCTTAAGCGTTATATAGCTATATGGCTATCCTGCTAAATTGCCATAGAGTCCATGGCACGGCTCTATTTCAGAGGCAACGGTTGGCCTCCATAAAACTGATCCCATTGCCGTGGGCTGACGCTAACCCCCCCGACCACTTTTCCTACAAGCTAGCAAAAATAACGTCCCAGGCTCATTTTCGGTGGGTTCTTAGGTCACCGTGGGAAACCATACATTGCTATGCTTTTTTTGTTTACAAGGGAGCTAATCAATTGGTATTCATTAAAGCTCCAGCGAACGATCTTATCCCTGGACTGTTCTACAGCAGCCATTAATGAGGCCATATTTCAGGCAGCCATGCTATGTGATTGGGTAAAATACAGATAATGGCTTGTGCTTTGCGCTGTCCTCCCTGGAGTGCTCCACCGACACACAAATCAAGTCTCTATCTTCGGTGTGACAACGTAGAAATTGGGTCATACGCTACGCGCGGCGGGACAAAGAGCAACACACACAGACACTTATAAAGCACACTGTGATAAACATAAACGTGTTCAAATCACGTTTGGACCAGGCAGGCGTTCATGGGGTTTGATAGATGGAGTTGGAGAGCAAAAGAGCAAACAGGAAACTGGAAGTACATGCTAACACACACACACACACACACACACTAATGTGCACGTTTTTAAGACGTCATAAGACAAGGAGACAAAGGCAGGGCAGCCTCCTTCCTGTTTTCTCAACTCAACGATCTGGAATCAACAGCTCATAAAGCTGAAATAGCCACCCCTCACACACACTCTCTCTCTCACACACACACACACACACTACTAGTGTTACCCTCGACTACCAGGCAACAACTTTCACACACCCCCTACGCTCAAAGGCAAGAACAAAGCGAGCCGCTGACCAAATGTTTACACCAACGCCATGGGAGTGATTCCTTGCAACGTGTGTACGCTTCACGACTTCACAGGGATCAAAGAGTATCTCTGGACCCCCGGATCTATCCATACTGTAACCTAACTCATTCCATACATCGTCCTCTTAAAGAATCACAGTGCCAGATGATTAATGAGGCTCACCCGTCCAGCGGTTATGATTGGATTATCTCTGACATTATATGCACTCTGCTCCCTTTGACCAGGGGGCTCCAGGGAGGCTAGCCCTCGTGCTAACGCTAACAAAACCAAGGCTTTTAGTCAGGGATTGAGTTCAAACGGGCCTGCAATCCAAGCACCAGCAATGGATTAAGTTTCGGGCCGGGGTGAAGGGGGGGAAGCCATGGCTTTTGGAACTGTGTGTGTGTGTGTGTGTGTGTGTGTGTGTGTGCGCATGGGAGGGGTGAGATGGGTGTGTATGTGGGGGGATGACGGGATAGCAGACATCTCTCTGAGCGCGGCGGTAAATAGATTTTCCCAAGGTTGTGTCATCCTGCCAGCCTAATGTGTCGTGTCTCCGTTAAACAATTAGGCGGCGGCCATTTGTATCCCCTCAGATCAATCTTGCTCCAGAGCTGGTCTGTCTGGCAGGCAGGAGCCAATTTGAAAAGGTCCCCGCGGGGCCGGCTGAGGACGCTGCCGCTCGGAAAGAAAAGCCCCGGTGGGGTCGCGGGGCCTCGCTCTCCTTGTGTAATCCACACATCCATCTTTCCTCCAAAGATGACAGATATGGCGATTTAATCGTGTTCTGCTCCTCGTGTTGGGTTCCTTCCCTCCCTCCCCTGGGCTAAGACGCAGATAAAGATGAGTGATCTTCTGAGTGGTCCCTCCTGAGGTTCCGCCCCATGCCGAACTACGCCAAGGTTAAAACAGAGAAGACGTCGGCTAAACGATCCATCAAGAATAAGGTTTCTTTATTTTTCTTTAATGACCACTAAAAGATATACTATGGCGAAGACAGATACACAAGAAAAGTAAGATGACACATGAACCCAAATGGCTCCGGTCACGAATGCACGTTCGTGGCCCACTCCAACCACACACACACACACACACACACACACACACACACACACACACACACACACACACACACACACACACACACACACAGGGTGAGGAAAACTGGCGCGATCCGACATCTGACATATGTCTATCCAGACGAGATGGAAGTTTGTCTTCAGGGTGTGATTGGGAGAAAAGCGTGGCAGACTAGCTGGCACCCCGGTAGATGAATTTTAAATAATGTGGAGCAGATTAGTAATGTCTCACCGCCTTCCCAACGCGTGTGTGCTAAAACGCTGTTGGAATAACAAGAAGCAATGAAGGACCAATGAATATTCAGATCTCATTTTGGAATAATGTGTTCCAAAAACTCTTTCGCACCCAGCAAACAATCACACACACATGCACACACACACGCATGCACACATCTTCGCTGCAGAGCAAACCTTGTATCTCCATTTTTCATATATATTTTTTTTTCATGAATTAATGCCCTGTTTTATACTTCGCTGTATGACAGTTTCACACAAAAGTAGCACAAATCTACAAGCTCACAAAGTGTTGCATCATTGTGAGCTTGTAGATCTGCTCCTTTTTGAAAGATTTAGACAAATTCTGAAAATGTTTGGACATTTTCACCTACAATGACATGCCTAAAATAGGAACACCATGTTGAAAGTAGTGTTTTATAAACATTTAACCAAAAAAATTTAAAGTATTAAAAAGAGTGTGTGACTTAAAAATAATAACTTTTTTTATATTTTCATTTCCTGACAAGTAACGGATTTGGACAAGGTTTCCACCCGACTTTGACGATAATGCTCCAATACACAACCCCGCAGCAACACACATAACGCACACAAACAGAGAGCGAAAACACAAAGAACCTCATTAGGCAAACAGATGGAAATACCGGCTGAAAAAACATAACACCTATACTTGCATTATCTCCCACAGACAGCAGCTCCACCCGTGCATACATTTAAACCCGCTGGAGTAAATAGACCGGTCAGGAGCACACAGAGGGCCCGGCTTCAGTTTGAAGTCACCCTCCCTCGGGGGGGGAATAGTGGAGCTTGTGGGCGAAGATTCATGCGGACGTTTGTGCATTTTTTTTGTCTCTGCATGAAAGGGAGGGGAGGGAGGGCTAGAGTTCTGTTTGACGGAGTTGAGTTTGTCGTTGTGAACATGTTCATTGTGAGGTATTCGGGCCTGCGAGGAGGCAGCTGCGGTCAGGCCTGTACGGGTTGTGAGACTATGCGGTCGATTATGGTCTGACATTAAAGAGACAAGGGGCCAGAGGAACACATGTGGTTGCCAGATTGGAGCCCGGTTGTCAGATTGGAGTCACTTGATTTGCTGCCGCTGAGGAGAAATGGCTGAGGTGGGAGTCGTTTTTCAGGGTGTCGAGAAAATGGTTCCTCCATACCAGACCCCCCCCCCAAATAATGTGTGCTTCCCCTCTAGCAAGCCTCCAGTACGGCACGTCTATCCAATTCCACATAGAGATGGAAACTCACATTATGCACTGACAGACGTGCCCACACACACACACACACACACACACACACACACACACACACACACACACACACACACACACACACACACACACACACACACACACACACACACACACACACACACACACACACACACACACACACACACACACACACACACACACACACACACACACACACAAATTCACTCACAAATTCACTCCTTGTCACACACGGCCGCCAAGTATTTTCTATAGAGACATAAACACCCTGCTTTGCCTCTCTCTCTCACACACACAGTCCCAGCAAGTGCTTGATCCCATAAAGGGGGAAAAAACATGCATTAAATGCCTGGGGTCAGTTCAAAGCCTGGACATCCCCTCCTTTCCTCAGCCAGCCTGGGTGAAAGGGTTACACCCTGCCTGATTTACGACAAGGGAATTGTTCCTGCTGCAATATGGAATCTGACCTCCTTACGCACGCACACACACACACACACACACGCACACGCACACGCACACGCACATGCACGCGCACACGCACACACCTCGGAATGCTAGCACATACAGTACACGTATATTCTCACACACACAAACGTGCACACACGCACAACTCTCAGTTTTTTGCTACTAAAACAGCTCTTGCCCTTTCTCTATTTTCCTTCCACCTCTCTGCTCTCCTCTCTCTCCACCTTCTCCATCCAAAATCCAACCTCTTTCTCCTCTTCCTCCCTTCCCAGACAAAACAAGATGAGTGAGGACGAAGGGGGCGGGTGTGTGGGGGTCTATCCCACAGTGTTTTATAAATCCCAATAAATCTATGATAATAAATGTGTAATCCACTGTGTCTGGATGAGGGGAGGCCACGCGGAGAGACGGACAGCCGCAGATGACTGGCTGGATTACTAGCGGCTGAAACCAGAGCCCCCGTAGCCCCTACTGAGCATTAACAGGCAGAAATCCAATCAGTCTGACGCTCTTCACTTTAACACACACACACACACGCATTTGAGAAGACACGCACATAGAGGACATTGTTGGAAAAGCAAATGCAGCTAGTTCCACACAGTAGGGCTTCTGTGCACGTACGAGAGAGCGCATGCATATCCGCATATCCGCTTTTTTATCGACATTTTGGTTTGCACATTTTCTCACTTACGCCCAAGTATGCACACGTGCACTCGCACACAGGCACAGATGTGTGCACACACACACACACACACACACACACACACTTTCCAGCTGCTTCAGGCCAGCTTCATGAAACTGAGCCAAAGGAGAACAGTTGTGAAACATGCATCAGTGACGAGCCAAAGGCAACATCATCTATATCTTACTACTTTAAGTCTGCCGATTAGCCTGAAGCAACCTCAGGGGATGACAGCGCTTCTGAGTGTGTCCGCGCGTCAACACGCCTCTCTGCTTGTGTGTGTGTGTGTGTGTGTGTGTGTGTGTGTGTGTGTGAGACCATGCATGTACGTCCCCTGCGTGTGCATGTGTACATGTGTGGTCGCACATCTGAGGAACTGCAGCACCAGTCTATGCTCGTGTGTGTGTGTGTGTGTGTGTGTGTGTGTGTGTGTGTGTGTGTGTGTGTGTGTGTGTGTGTGTGTGTGTGTGTGTGTGTGTGTGTGTGTGTGTGTGTGTTTTCCATCCAAGCATGGAGCGGAGTCAAACCCCGGAGTGCGCTCCATTACGGCTCCCACACAGTCCTCTCTGGTGGGGCTCGGGCTGCGCTATCCATCCATCTCCCCCTCCCTGACCCTGGCTGATAAATCAAGCCACCATGTCCTTAAATAGCCACCCCCGATCCCCCCTGTCCTAAAGCTAGAATTGGAAATATTTCGCCTTCTCCCAGCAATGGAAAGTATAGTGATAAAAAACGACACAAAAGAGGCACTTAGCACGCCACCCAGGAGCCGAGAGCAGTAAAAAAGACCAAGTTAATGATCGCCTATAAGATGTGAGGCTGAGCGGGCAGGGATGGAGAGGAAGGACCAGAGTCATAAAATCCATTTGCTCAACAACTGGCTACAAAATGGCCGCACGACAAAACAACAGGGGAGGATGTGAGCACACGCATCACTTGGCCAGAGGGCTCCTCTCCAACTCTCCACTCCAATACAACCAGAACGTAGAAAACCCACGTACACACGCATGCATTGAACATATGCGCACACACACGCATGCATCGCACACACAATCCCCACAGCATTTGTAATGAAGCCTGCACAGATCAATAAAACTCATCTAATTCATTAGCTGAAGAGCCAAATATAGCAGGATGCTCGCTATCTTCATTCCATGCTCCTCATGCCTAATTATGCAAAACCAAAGTGAATATTGCAGAAAATCATTCTCCACCGCTGAAAATCCATCAGTGCACAGTACTCATCTCACTTTCACCCAAATTATTCACAGCTTTGGTAAACATGTTTTGACATGCAGATTGCCCAAAAGAGTACTTCAAAAGATAATGTAATGCATAAATACACGGCCTTGCGATCGCTTAAAAAACAATCTATTTTTCTGGTCCGCCACCCCGACCTCAGCACCAAGACCTTCACCCTTCACACCACCTCCACAATCCACCCCACCCCACCCCTCTTACTCACCAGCCTGGTTGGTGGTGACGGTCACCGAGACGGCCTGCTCCGGCCCAGGGCTCTGCGGGGAGACGCCGTTCACCGCCCAGATCTCGAAGGTGTAGTTGGTGTGGGCCTGCAGGTCGTTGATGGACACCCGGGTGCCCTTCAGGCTGAGCCGCTGGGGGCTGAAGTGGACGTCGTTGCCGCAAGGCTGGCACCGCCGTCCCTCTGGGCCGCAGCGCTTGCACACCACGTTGTAGGTGAGGTCGTGGCGGCCGCCGGAGTTGAGCGGCGTGCTCCACTCCAGGTTCACCGACGTCTCGTTGACGTTGGAGATGAGGTGGAGGGGTGCCGAAGGGGGGCCTGGAATCAGATTCAGAGGTACTTTAATGGCCAGAGAAGTTTGCTCATACCAGGAGTTTCACTATGAGGGCCGCTCACATAAATCATGTGAATCACAGCATGAATCACAGCAACAACAAGTTCATAAAAGTGGTGCAAACATTTGTAAGAAATAAAGTGTATGAAGGCAAGAAAGAAAGGAATTGCTTTGATACAATAAAAAAGGCTTTGAAGATTGTATAGGAACGTTACTTTGGAGCCACTAGTCTCGTATATCCCGCCTTCCCATGCGGCTGGAGACATCTAAATTCAATCTAGGGGCTGGAACAGTTAAGACAAACCTACGCCTACTGCTTTAGAAGCCCATCATATCGCCATCCCATTAAGAAGGACCGCCCTAAAGTCTTTGCATTGTTTCTGTAATGCAGTTACTTTTTTACATCTCTGAATTATTATCGGTAGGCGGAGATCTCCGATACGCCTAGCTTATACGCAAGACTATGGAGCCACAAACCTTAGCCTGAGGCTAACGTTACAAAATGGAGGACAAAGGGTGAATTCAGCTAAAAGTGCTTTGTGTTGACTTGGTGTGAAGTGTAGCAGACCTGCTGACAGGATGACTCTCTGAAGGACATTATTTCACAATGGATAATATTAGCTTTGTGTTGACTGCTGTGAAAAGCTGAAATCCAAGACTGGGGCACACTCTTAGCTATTGACTAAATCCAAAGTGTATATATATTATATATAAGATGAATAGCATGTCTAATTGAGTGGGCTGTCCCCTTTATTGAGAACTAAGGCTTCTTGGATTCCCTTTTAATGTCCTGTCCATTACAGCTGGGGAGGCTCCAATTTCACCCCAGTTAATTCAGTATGTTAACTGAAATCCAATAGGCTGGCAGATTTCTTTTCCATTCATGTGTCGAATGTTTCAGCTGAAGATGGCAGCGTGCCCGAGCCCGCTGCTCACAGTGGGAGTATGGCAACGACTCAGAACTTTCTGACAAAGTTTGCTTTGGAGCCTGTTATTAAGGTTCCTACTTTGACGTCGTTCAGCTAACAGGAAGCAGTTGTAAAGTGGGAGGAGTCCTGCGGAAGCGACCATGTGAACGCGCCCCGTTTCCTGCGCTCATCAATCCCAATTTGCATGTCAGCCCCGTTGTAATTGATGTGCTTTTTTGTGCTGCTTTCAAACATAAGAAACTGTAATTGACTTAACCCTCTCTTTCTCTTTCTCTCTCTCTCGTTTTTTCCTCACTAATGAAGCACGCGGGCGGGCGGATCGATGCAGGGTGAAATATGAAAGCTAGTCGGTCCATGGACGATCCATTTCACAACGGAAATTAATTATCAGTGTTATTTTTGGAGGAGCAGAGGGACAATGAGTGATTTCACACAGACATGGAAAGAAGAGCAGGGCGGGGGGGAGTGAGAGAGTGCACGCATGCGTTGGACTGGGAGTGCAAGAAAGAGTGAGCTTGACTATACTGTACATTGTGACTATAACTGTATACACTGAATGTGTGTTCACAAGTATAGGTTTCAATTGCAGCCTGCATGGATTTCGGTGTGTGTGTGTGTGTGTGTGTGTGTGTGTGTGTGTGTGTGTGTGTGTGTGTGTGTGTGTGTGTGTGTGTGTGTGTGTGTGTGTGTGTGTGTGTGTGTCCGTTTATTTAACTCTCTACACTGCAGTACAGATCTATTTAACTCTACACTACAGTACAGATCTATTTAACTCTACTCTACAGACCTTTCTGACAGGCACTTGTCCACCCATAGTAAAGCAGAACAGAGAGAGAGGTTGAGAGAGAGAGAGAGAGAGAGAGAGGAAGGGAGAGAGAGAGAGAGAGAGAGAGAGAGAGAGAGAGAGAGAGAGAGAGAGAGAGATGGACATAAGGAGAAGACAAACACAGTCTGTTCATGCAGGAGACAGAAATCCACTGATTAGTATGGAGGAGCAGGTCTGTATGGGGAGAGAGGGATACAGACTCAGAGGAGATATACTGAGTGAAAGAGAGCTTATGCATGTGTGTATGTGACGGTATATGCATGTGTGAGAGAGATTGCGCTCATGTGTTTTAAATGCAAGGCAGAGAGAGAGAGAGAGAGAGTAATGCAGAATCCACAGTATTAATATTAGCGTGACCCTGCATTGCCCGGCGACCCCAGGCCCCCATGAAAATCCATTAATAGATCTCATTAATAATGATGATGATAAAACACTGAACCCCCACACACACCCTCCTTCTCATCCTCACCCTCCTCACCCAATCCCCCCCCCCCCCATACCCCCCCCCCCCCCCCTCCACCCATTCCCAGATAGTGAGCAGGTTACAGATGGGCTTTCTAAATTAAGGTGGCTGCCCACAACCATCATTATAATGGTCTCTTTGTCAGCGCACAAGGTTCACTGTACAGCATTACTCCTTACTCCCACTATCTCCTTCCACAGCTTCCTGTAGGAGATACAGAGCTATTATTACTCACTTATCTTTTCTTATGGCTGTTTCGGCCATAAACGGAATAAGACTCAGGTGAGAAGTGTGAGGTGTTTTTTGTTTGTTTATCTTCCTTCCGGAAGGCCAACCCAGTTTCGGGTCCAGGTATGTGGAAATATGTTGTGCAAATGTGTTGTCCTGGGTTACAACAGTAGAAGTGCAGTATGTTATGTTTGGCTTATTTGTTGCCATGACGAGTGGCGCAATAAAACTTAAGTGCTTGGGAATGTATACGGTACCAGTCTCACACACACACACACACACACACACAAACACACAAGAGACCCATACATTCCACCATCTCCAGGTAGTCGCTGTACATTACACACGTGCACACACACACACACACACACACACACTGTACCTGTCGCTCTCCCAGAATGCTGTGCAGCGGGAGAGGGGGTAGCGTGGGAGAGCCGTCAGCTGTGACTGACGCGGGGTAATTAGTCCTGAGAGAGAACAGCAGGAGAGGCTCCACAGTCACCCAACCTGCACACGCAGCTAGCGCAGCATTAGCTCAACGTTAGCTGGTTGCACACACAGTCTCCTTTTGGGACAGATTCCTCTGGGAGATTAAGAAACTTTTTCCTAAGAAAGTTTCAGTACTGTATTTTTTTTCTTTCTTCCTGTCCCCCTCTGTCTTTTCCACTCTTTTATTGCTTGCTAATTTGCTCTCTGAGCCTTTTTTCACCCCAACACCACGTGTCTTCCGTATATCTGCCTTTCTCATTTTTACTCAGACTCGTATCCCTATCTCTTTATCTTTGTTCCTTGCTCTCCTTTCACTTCTTCCCCTCTCTCTCTCCGGCTCTCCGTGTCACTCTACCCGTTAATTGTTACCAGAGTGTTGAGCAGGGCCGGGGGAAGAGAGAGAGAGAGAGAGAGAAAGAGAGAGAGGGTGAAATTGGCCGGAGCATGGACCCTGCTATTACTGTCCAACTGGGATCTAGTCAACCAAAAACCCCTCTCTCCACTCCCTCACCCCACCCTCTCTCTACTCCAGACTACTAAACCACCACTATGAAAACTAAGGAAAATCTGAAAAACACATCAAGGGCCAAGAAACCCCTGAACAGAGAGCCTTCAGCCCCCCTAAACACAGTGGACCACCCCCTACGTGAGTCTGTCGTCCCTGGTCCTCATTACTGCCTAGTACTCTACGTGTGTGTGTATGTGTGTGTGTGTGTGTGTGTGTGTGTGTGTGAGTGTGCACGTGCATCAGCACATACATGTGCCTGTGTGTATGTGCTACTGTGACAGCCACATGAAGTGGTTATCTTGATCAAATGTGGTGTGCAGTAAGTGCCAATCAAATAAATTAAGAGGGAAAAATGAAAGGAGGGAGGAGAAAAAAACGGGAGAGAATAAAGGAGGAATAGGAACGTGCGTGTGTGTGTGTGTGTGCCTGCACACCGTGGCCGAATCAGACCACGTCCCTTTTTTAATCATCATCTCGCATCTCACATCTCGCATCGGTGGAGCCCAAGCTAAGAGGGGGGAACGTTTTCAATTACCCATGGACAAACACACACATACACACACACACAACACACACACACACACACACCAATTACCGGAGATGCCGGCGCTTTCTCTGCATGACCTTCAGCAAGGCAAACTGGGAAATGAGTTTAAGAGTATTTTTTTTCTCTTTGCTCCATTCGTGACTTCAGGAGGAGTTCGAGTGGGAGAGAGGGAGAGTGAGAGAGAGAGAGTGAAAACAAAACATGTGAGATTGAGGGATGTTTGAGTGGCAGCTGTAATTGCGGAGCTCCAGCATGCTGGAGAGACAGACGGGAAGAAGAAAAAATAATAACACGGCCAAAAGAAAAAACAAAACGGACGGACAGCCAGGGGGAGGGTTCTAAGTTCATGTTGCCTGGGTGACCAGACCGGGGGGCAAAGGTCTGCAGGAGGTCAGCTGGAGAGGCCGGCTAATGTTGTGTGCTCAGCGTTGGTTTTAAGATCAGGTTCCATGTAAGAGCACTAAATCACAATGCTATTAAATCAAAGAACCACCCCAGACACAAGAAATGTTTAGTCTTGGCTCAGTCTGGGTTTAAACAGTAAAGTTTTTGTTAAGTTTATCATCAGCCAGGGTTTAAACCGTTAACTATCAGGTTTAAACAGGGTTTAAACTTGATCCCTGGCCTCCCTATTCTGGGGGAAACATTCGCCAAAAATAGCAGATCTTGAAGATCGACTATTTTTGGCAATTCAGGTCAGGTTTACGAAGTATAGAGGGTTTAAACGGCTTAGGTAGTAGTGCCAGCTCAGCCTGGAATGTAAACAGTTTTGTTAGGTAGTAGCGTTAGCTCAGCTGGGGTTTAAACGGTTAAGTGTTAGGTAGTAGCGTTTGCTCAGCTGGGCTTTAAACAGTTAAGTGTTAGGTAGTTGAGTTTGGCTGTTTGTGGGATTCAATAAAGTCTTTTGTTGAGTGATGAATCCGCATGAACTCGACAGATCCTTCAGCCCAAACGTTTAGCCAACTATGAGCTAATTGACATAACAGATGTTGTAGCTGGCAAAAATAAATAAATAAATAAATGAATAGGGAAATCGCTGTTTCAGTGCTATTTACGTACGGATGCCTTCATTTCGTAGGAAATGACAGATTTTTGTTTCATGATTTCTCTCTGTGTATCACAGTATGTATTCAATGACTCAGAGAGAGAGAGAGAGAGAGAGAGAGAGAGAGAGAGAGAGAGAGAGAGAGAGAGAGAGAGAGAGAGAGAGAGAGACACGAGGATGTGTGCATGGAGGAGTTTATTATGTTAACTGTTTGTTATCACAGCCCTGTTGAGTCAGAGAGACTACTGGCACACTACTGAGATACTGACTCACACTCACAGCCTGGTCTCATGGAGGACAGACAGAAAGACAGGAGGAGAGGAAGAGAGATGCAAAGAGAAAAGGAAAGGGGGGTACTGACAGAGAGGGAGAGAAAGAGAGGTTGTCGGATATAATGAGAGGAAAGGGAGAGAGAACACTGGAGGGGAGAAAAAGAGAGGTAGAGAAGAGAAGTCATCAGGACCGAGAGAGAAACGGAAAAATAACACAGAATGTCTCTTTTCTCCTAATCTTGTTCTCACGCATCTCTTCATACTGCTGAATTTAACAGCAGAGGTCAAAACCTTCTCTGCAGCACCCCCCCCCCCCCTCTCTGTGTCTGTGTATTACAGTTCCTACACTGCCAGCTCTTAATCCACCCCTGGCTCTTTTTAACCTAATTCTTAGGCCCGTAACGATACAGTAACTGCATCGATGCATCGTTTAAAAAAAAAAACGATCTACTGTATCGTTTTATTAAACAGAAAATCGTCCTGTAATGCATTATATCGATTAAAATCGGTTTGCAATGTAAATAATCGATTGTATCGATATTAAGAAATGGGGTCTTGTATTTAGTTCGAGACATGTTAATATTTGATGTATTTTTATGTGATCATCGCCGTGTTTATATCGCCGGGTCGCGCAGACGCGCACCGCTGATCTACAAACTCACAACACACGCGTTACAACGAGATTTGAGCTTGCAGATCAGATATTACGTCATTATGAAGGCGACGCCACGCTCAGCTGAGAGGCGACGCAGCTGAGAGACAGGCTACAAATGCTAGGCTAGCAGGCTGGGCGCATTTAAGCAGCAGCACGCCACGCCGTGCACAAACAAACAGCGAGGAGACGCGTTAGTTTAAAGTTTACACAATGTCAGAAAGTCCCAGCAGCACAGTGGACTGTGCGATATTCAAGCCGTTGAAGATGAAGTCGAAAGTGTGGACACATTTTGGGTTTTGTAAAAAGGAGAGACCCAACACACTTGATAAATCTGTCGCCGTTTGCAGTAAATGCAGAGCCGAACTAAAATACAACGGCAACACAACCAATCTTTCCATGCACCTAAAAAGACGCCATGGTATTGATCTGGACACAAAGCTTGTGCTACTAGTACGAACGACGTCATTCCCTCAGCAGCAACAGCAGCCGTGGGAGAATTTGAGTAGACTAGAGTGATCTAAAGTTGTCTAATTGTATTTATTTGCTTATTTTGCTGTGGATTTGCTGTGGATTTGTTGTGGATCATAGAATGATTCAATTTGAATCATTCATTTATTTCATTATATGTTGAGGTGTTGGTTCTGGTTGGTTTGAAGGTGCAGTAAAAAACTGTTTTGAAGGTGCAATGAACAATTGTTCTGAAGGTACAATGAAATGTTTTTGAAGGTGCAGTTAAAAAACAAGTCAAATAAAATGTGCATTTGGCAATGCCATTAAATTGTTGTTTGTTTACTTATAATATTTATATCCATAATCAACCCCTACAGGAAAATAATTGAGGAATTTTGTACTATATCCACTCCAGGTATTTATTTTTCACACAGACTTTTTGGGTAAATAAATAGTTACTATATCGATTTTAAATCACTGAATCGAATCATATCGTTCCAAATTAACCTGTCCTGTATCGTTCATGTATCGTATCGACTAAGTCATTGAATCGAAATGTATCGTATCGTTCTAAATGAACCTGTATCGTTCATGTATCGTATCGACAACCAAGTATCGTGATACATATCGAATCGTTGTTAAAACGTATCGTTACACCCCTACTAATTCTTCATGTCACAGCTTGCATATTCTCATATTCTCATTCTCATTCTCATTCTCTCTCTCTCTCTCTCTCTCTCTCTCTCTCTCTCTCTCTCTCTCTCTCTCTCTCTCTCTCTCTCTCTCTCTCTCTCTCTCTCTCTCTCTCTCTCTCTCTCTCTCTCTCTCTCTCTCTCTCTCTCTCTCTCTCTCTCTCTCTCTCTCTCTCTCTCTCTCTCTGCAGAGGAGGTGGAATGCAGTGTTTTCCACCCTCATTAGTTCTCTGTCACAGTGACAGATCACTTAGTACCACCTGGAATCAAAGGATCCCCATTAAAACCACAGTCGCCCGCCTTACACGTGTATGTGTGTGGGTGTGCCTGGGCACCTGTGTGCGTGTGTGTGTGTGTGTGTGCGTGTGCATGTACTTACGTGTGCAGGGCATGGATGCAGGGTCCGTCTCTGAGCGGAAGAAGCCTTTGTCACAGGCACACGACGTGGATCCCTCTCTCACCGAGTAGCTGTGGAGGGGACATTTGGCGCAGGAGCCATCTGAGGCCAGGGCGCGGTAGTAACCGATCTTACAGGCTGCAAGAGACAAACAAATGACGCTTTGAGCAACATGCAAACAATGGCAAAATATAGCAGGTTAGGGGTACAAGAGTTCATTTAACTTGATTATAAAGAATTATCGATTTTTAAAAAAAGAGGAAAAAAAGATTTAAAAAAAAGATCAACGTGTTGCGATGCAACACGTTTTGAGCTGGTAGACCGGCTATTCACGCCATTTTTGTGCAACAGTGTTGTAGGACAAAGTATACAATAGGGATTAGGTGGTTAATCAGACTAAAAGATTTAGTAGATTATAAAAAAGTATTGGAATTTTTTCACATCACAAGATAAAAATATATCCACAACCAAAAACACACTTGTTGATTATTCGAGAGTGTAATTGATTGAATAATCGCTAAGAAAATGACCAAAGCCCTAAAATTCCTCAGGTCATCATCAGCCAAATATCCCAAGAAATATAAGAGGGAAAATAATGCTCATTCCCCCCGTGAGCAACAGGTCAACGACCCGTCTCTATCTCTCTTCTTTGTTGGAAAGGCAGCAAGAAGGTGAATTTCATTATTAAGAATAATACAAGATAGGAGCCGTTTTCCCTGATACACGCACGCGCGCGCACACACACACACACACACACACACACACACACACACACACACACACACACACACACACACACACACACACACACACACACACACACACACACACACACACACACAATATTGAATAACCAGCCCTTTGTCTTTAGCACAAATTCCAAAAATGCTTTTTTTGGCATTGACTTGGAGACATGGTGTAACCAAAACCATTGGCATCTCGGACCATTTAACAAACAAATGCTACCGCACTTGGCAAGAAGAATTCTGTCATTCTCCTCACACACGACACGTGCACGCATACACACACACACACACACAAAATACTACTGCTACACACACGCGCGCATTTCACACGTGCGCGCACGTACACACGCACACAATGCATGTGAAATGGTAACCTAAGTGACACTTTTCCTACTTTGGCGACAGTGCTTGCCTTTCTTTTGACTGACAGTTTGATTGCAGGGCTCCTCTTTCAATGAGTCTCTCCCTGCTCTGTCCGTCTCCTATAATGGCTGGGGAAGCCTAGCGGGGTTGTGTTTCACCCCCTGAGCGCTGAACCAGAAGGGGAGGACAATAGAAGGATTCTGTGAGAGGTGCGGTACAGACAGCCAGGACACCGATTGGGCCAAATAGCCTGTCAATCAATCGTGTGGCCGGGCACTTGGCAATGAGTGGCGAATGGTATTGGGGGGCCAGAGGGCTGGTGGTTTGGGTTTTTGGGGAGTGGTGGTGGTGGAGTGGCTGGTGTGTGTGTGTGTGTGTGTGTGTGTGTGTGTGTGTGTGTGTGTGTGTGTGTGTGTGTGTGTGTGTGTGTGTGTGGGGGTATTTTCTCCTGCTGTTGACTAGAAGTTTGTAATTATATTTTATCCTGGTTATGTATTTACCCATCTGTCTCCAATGGGTATTTCAACATCATAACAAGGCACAGACATTCACACGCACACACGCACGTACGCTCCCCCCCCAAAAAAAACATGTGTTGACAAAAAACACACAACTAATTTCCAAAACTGTATTCAAAGTCATGAACTCCCACACCACAGCCATAAATCCACGATGACATCCTACAAGCAAGGAACACTGTCTTGTAAACAGACTCCCACATGTATATACTACGCTCAAAATTTAGATCAATGCCTATCCACATATACCACACACAGGAGGAATTCCAGCCTCCAAGAAAAACACATTCCATCATTCAAGATGTAGTCATGTCCTCATACACACATACAGACTACAGAGAGGATCCGCAAACCCTGTAAACTTAGGGAAATCCCTTCCTTGGAGGCATAATAAAAAAGTTGGGCTCTTTGCCCTGCAGCCTCTCTCTCTCCCCAGTGGTTGGATTAGCGTGGCCTAGCGTTAGCAGAGCCAGGCTAGCTGCTACCTGCTGATCCTTTCTCTTTACCAATCCACCCAGTCAATCAGGGCCAAATCCTTGCCGCTTCACTCGCTAACGCTAAGCTAAGGGCCTCTTTGATTATAGCCTGCAGGGGTGCGAGAAGCCTCTGCTTCTTCTCCTCGCTGTCACACACAGAAGAGAGATTAGACGCGGAGGTGCTTTGTGTTATCGCTCTATCTTTAAGGGTTTCTGACAGTCCCTTAACGCCTAATCACTTCACAAGAGACACAGACGCTAGGACTTGTGGGTGTTGTTTGGAAGGGGATGAGAGAGCGGGAGGTTGTGACCGTTTCGGGTGACAAAACGCAAACTAGCTAGGGGTTGTGGTTGTGCGCTGACCAGGAAAGCATCCAAAGGTTAATGTGTGGGCAACCAGCTGTTTTAGGCTGATGACTTCAAACAAAAAGCTGGAGAGAGAATTAATTGATGTGCCTGCTTCAGGGCCTTTGGGCTTTAGCCTCTTTAAAAAGAGACGCATCTCCACAGTCCCAGGAACATCAGTCTCACATGGTGCGCAGTTGACAGGTTTTTCAGTCCGTGATGATTAAGCCGTCCTAGGCTAACCCCAAAGTACACACTAGCTGTCCCTTAACTCTTTGGCACCATGCCCCCCTCTTCTTCACTATTGCAATGTGCTGCCGTCCAATCCTGCGGTCTGATATTCCGCGACTCGGAAATTGTGTTTGAAAATGCGACGTCAACATACGAGACGATGTTTACAGCAGCGGCTATCCTGCAGAAAGAAAATAGCACGGGCAACGAGAGGGTGATACTCAAGTAAAGCTGGAGAATTTGGTTCCCATTAGCAGTGTGTGTGTGTGTGCGAGAGAAGAGACCACAGTACTGGGTGGTCCAAGAGGCCGTGCCTTCGGTGAGGAATCTCCCTTAAGACTCGCTGGATTTATCACTGTCCAGGCCAGCCGTGGCAAACCCACACCGAGACACAGACATATATTCACACACACGTGAACACACATGGATTCGGTTTTTACGGCTTCTAGCTGCGAAACCCTCATCATATCCTCTCTTATAAAGCTCTCATAAGTCCATATTTTCCACACCCCTCTCCCTTCATTTCCACAGGGTCTGCTTTTTCACGCAGTAACTCTCCACTCATTTTTTCCTCTTTTTTTTTTACATCATTCGATTTCTTCTTGCTCTTCCCTTCTTTTTTCCTCCTCCATCTCTATCTCTCTATCCCACTCTCCTCGTCTTTCTAGCTCTCTCTCTCTCTCGTTCTCTGCAGGCCTCCTTTCAGACAGAGAGGGTTTGTCAGGTGCCAAATCCCTGAGCTGAGAGATCAAAGGCAGACAAAGGGACTGGTGACTTACTGTTCTATTCTGGATCCGCTCAGAATGGAATCCCTCATAGACCAGGACATCACATTCTTTCACCCCCTTTTCTCTCCCCCCGCCAGCTCTTTCACTCATTCAATCCTCTTCCATTGCTTTAGTCCCCCCCCCCCCCCCCCCTTTTGTCCACTTCTTCCTCCTCCCTGTCCCTCTGACCGTTGTCTCTCAGCTGAAGCACATTTGGAGGAAAAAGGGGGTGAGAACATTGGGGTACGGCTGAGGAGCAGGCTTAGGGAGTTAATGAGTAGTTTTGTCCGGGTGGTGGGGATTCTACTGGCTGAATTGGCCACGCGGCGTGAGAGGAGAGAAATGGCAACTTCTGCTTGTGACAAAAAAAGATCTATCTCCCGCCATCTCCAGAAGAGAGGGCACAAAAGCCAAGGATGCAATGAGGGCTACCCACGCGGCAACCATCTAAAACGCTGTTGAGTTTCCTTCAAAGTAGCGACTACCTACACAACAGACTTTGAATAGCTGTGGACGCTGCGTGCACTACAGCCAAAAGAAAGGGAAAAAAAACTTAACCCACATATCCACCCACATAAACCCACCTCCAGTGACCCACGCACAAAGCTAGATGGGCCAGTAACTGTGCAGCCTACACAACAAAGCCTCCAATTCACAAGGGACTAAGAGCATGAGAGCATACTCGTGCTAGAAAAATGATCCCAAAACTCTGGAATGTGATGCACAATAACTGGGCTTGCCCTGACAGCACAATAACCGTATAACCAAAAAGGCATTAAGTTCAAACTATATCGCTTTACCCTGCTCTTTTATCGCAGCTCTTTATTTTCTTTAGGTGATGAAACTCGGTCACTCTCTCGTAGTCATAACAGACAGCAAGTGCTCTTCAGAGGCGCAGTCAAAGGCATCCTCACAAAGCCACCCTTTGAAAAGGGAGCGATCGGTTTTCAAGACCTGAGGGCAAGGAGAGCCTTGCCTTCTCCTCCACCTTAAGGAACCAGCATTCTCTATTCAGCCTCCCCGTTCTGCCTTATCCCTCGCTCTCTTTGTGTCTCTCCAACCTCTTTCTGTTGGTCTCCCTGTGGAAGGCTGTCGGCTGCTCAGATGGCAGCACCAGTCAGAATGCATTGCTATTCCAGTAGCGCTTTGTTTACCCCTGCGAGCAGTCCTTGACTGAATAAAAAACAAAACCTGCATTCAAAGTCAGGGATGTATAAATCCTCCACTCCCACACACACACACAGATAATAAAAGACCATCTATATCCATACACCTGAGCTGCTGGCTATTAGCAGAGATAACTAGCTGCTAACCATTAGCATCTGTCATTAGAACAGCAGGAGAACGGAGCAGGTTAACTCATTAATTCTGTCGCCGGGGTTATTAATTACCTCCGGCCCCCGACGCTGACACGCAGCCACACGGCCAGCGAAAGCCATCAGCGTGATGGATGAGGGACACACGGCCACCGAAACCGATCACCATGATTGATGACGTACACTCGCCACCCGTCTTAACCTTGACCTGGCGGGAACACGGGTCCCGAGGGTGCTAACATCCGTAACAATGCTAACCAAACAAGGGTAGCGCTGACATTAGCGCTGACTTCATTGCTAGTGTTAATTAGGCACAGAACAAAAGCCAACGAGGCTAACAACGCTAACAATATAAAAGCCCAACCTCACTGACAATCATGCACCCTGCTAACTGTATCTCAGGCCAAGGTACATGAGAGTTGCCAGCAGTCTGTCTGTCAAGTGGCCGATGATTTATAACTGTATTTTCGGGCCGACGCAATTCATCAAACAAGAGCCACCCAAGAAGCAGCCCTAATTAAAATGTCTCCGACCTGACACTTACGAATACAAGCCAAAGAACCAGATGAGATAAAAACAGAGCTAGGATGGAAATGACTAAGAGGAAAACTGCTTCCGAAGGCCATATAATAACTGCTATGATGGGCAACATTTTAAATGAGTGAAACACTCAGGATGCGAAGAATAATACACTCAACACGAACAGAGAACTCCCAGTAAAACAGGCGCGGGTCCTTTTCTAACAACATGGATCTTGAGCAACTTTGGCCCTCGGCGCTATGGTGCCCACTATTGTTATTATTTGGGTTGCATAACAGAAAATATTGTTCTAAAGACTTCCTACAGACCAGGGCCTCTGCGTTCTTATTGACACGTAGGCCCCAGTTTCCTCTTAAGTTCCTCTCGCCAGGTTCTACGGAGACTAGAGGAGAATAGAGGGGGGTATTTGCACAATGGCTATATCAGAATAATCTAAAATATTACACCCAGCGGTTTCAGGGTGGACAAGTCCACACCTTCAGAAACATGCCAACAGCATGTTGAAGGAGAATGCTGGGAAACCCGGGAGTATGTGCATGTGTAAGGCAGAGAGAGAAAGAGCGAGAGGGGGAGAAAGAGGGAGAGGGGGAGAAAGAGGGAGAGGGGGAGAAAGAGGGAGAGGGGGGCAGACAGAAAGATGCAGATGCCCAAAGCCCCGAAGCCTAGATTCTGCCTCGTCCAAAGGGGGGATTCCCCTTTGGATGAGCGGTCAATGCTTGGTTTACCATGCGGGAGACCCGGGTTTGAATGCAGGTGGTCAAAACTCAGACAGACAAGAGACACAGAGAAAACAGACAAAGACAGACAGATCTACAGAGACAGACACACAAACAGAGAGACAGGGATAGACAGAAATAGAGACGACATGCGGACAGACAGACGGACGGACACAGAGGAAGGAGACCACGGATGAATGCTGAACAAAGACATACAATACGACAAAAGCACACACAGAGACCAAATAGGTGAGACCCCACAGCACACAGAGAAAGGCTGAAAGAGATAGAAAGAAAAAGAAAGAAAGGGAGAGGCAGGGTGGCTTCAGACAGATCCATCTTTGTTTGTTGAAACAGTGTTTGACTTGGCCACAGTGGGCAGGGGCCACTCAGATTCCACTCCTGTGCCCATGCCAGGTCCGCGAGGGTGGCACCGCCCAAATCCGGGCTCGGTGCCAGCCAGCTACAGACCTTTTGTGACCCAAGATTCACACAGCAGGTGGGTAATGGGCTACAATGCATAGTAGCCAATACACACACACACACATACACACAGACACTCAAATGCGCACACCAACACACACACACACTTCTCGATGCACCTGCACGCACTCAGGTGGGCACGCGAAGCCCTTGAAAAGCCCTCTGGACTGTACAGATTCACACTTCAATATCACGCAGGGAAGCAGGCACACACACACGCACATAAATACACATGCACACATGCGCACACACACACACACACACACACACACACACACACACACACACACACACACACACACACACACACACACACACACACACACACACACACACACACACACACACACACACACACACACACACACACACACACACACACACACACACACACACACACACACACGTCAAGCAGGGAGGCTTTGTGTGATCAGTCTCACAGCAGCACAGCAGGAGTGATGGGAGGTAAACAAACTCTGAGTCAAGGTATTGTCTTTGGCCAATTTCCCTAAGGTCTCCAGGGGGCAAAGGCTCATGCTGGATTTGTGTATTTGGTGCTCGTGTGTGTGTGTGTGTGTGCACGTGTGCGTGTGCGTGTGCGTGTGTGTGTTTTCACATTTGTTCAGAGGGAGGAGGGAGGAATATCTGGCATGCTTTCCTGACATTGTGAACAATGAAAAGAGTTGCATTTGATTCAACTATGGAATAAAAAGAGGGGGGGGGGCATGCAAATGGTGTTGTGCTGAGGGACGTGCACGTCGTTGGCAGACACGTTGATAAACAATTGGGTGGGCTGCGCTGTTCTACGAGCATGGAGCAGAGGAGAATGGGCTCGAAAAATGGGAGGATGTGTGCGAGAGGATGAGACACGCACACACACACACACACACACACACACACACGCTAAGAATAGGCGTGGAGGAAGAGGAAGTGATAGGGAAACATTCTCAAAGGGACCTCATATCAAGTACTGTAAACAAGTGTGACACGTGTCAGCAATGTATTACAAAGACATTACAAATCACCATGATACCTTTACAATACAATGACTCCCTTCTGTCATACCTTTACAATACAATCCCTTCTGTCACCCCAACAGAAACAATGTCCCCAACATCCCTAAAGGAACAATGTCCAAATGTGTAAATCACATTTTCAAATATATACAGGACACATTAACAGGAAACGCTGCACTCAAGACTACAATAGGTGCATTCTACAAAAGGCAATCACCAACATTCAAAGCACTCACTGATGGAAGCTTGGATGCTGAAAAGTATTTTTATTTCCTAAATCCTAAAATGAATATTTTTAAGTACTCTTGGTCTCCTTTCTTTGGTGTGCAACCGGTGCTTTTTCTTTTTTTTAATCCGGTGCACGTTCACACATGACACCAAAATGAAATATGCCAACACATTGCCAGCAAATCCTGAATATATGAACAGAGCTTTAGTCTCATTTCTACTCATCCTTGAACAACAGCGTTTGTACCCTGACCCATCGCGAATTACAGCAGGTCTTCTAAAAAAGAGGAAAAATAAGCACTAAATCTGAATGACAAATGAGTAAGAGCAGTGAATCTGGATGATGGAAACCATTATAAACTCACCGGATCACGAAACAAGAAAGATAAGATAAGATAAACCTTTACTAATCCCTGTGGGGAAATTCAGGTGTCGTAGCAGCAACAGCTGTGAGAGTGAAATACAGGAGAAGTACCGTGGTAAGAGTAGAGTCAGGAGCCAAACCAAGATAGATAAGAATAAAGATAACATGGGAAAAACTTTTTTTTTTTAAAGATTCTTACACTAGACATCTGTAGTTGTTCTGGCTCTGTATGCCTTATTATGATCACCAGTGAATATATGCATGAATTTACATTACATTTATCACCAGTCAAAATATTAATGGATATATATATAGAATAGATTATCAACAATGAATAAGACTACATTATGCACACACCTTCACCTGGTTTAACAACAGGAACCAGTTTACACATAGTGTATAACAGTCTTTAGGTGTGTTGTTTGACATTAGCATTGTGTGGTTCTCACAAGGTGGGCTGTAAGGAGGGGGTGGGGCGGGGCGGGGGAAGGGTGGGCTTGCTCGTAAAAATGAAGGTATTTTTAGATTGTTTGTTTAGGTAATCCACTTGCAGCTCCCAGACGACAGCCTGGCTGGGGCCACAAAACACCTTCCATTGTGTGTGCGTTGTGTGTGTGCGTGCGTGCGGTCATGGTGCATAACTCCGTACGTTCGGTGAGTGTACATGAGAACCTTCCTGGGTCAGTAGCTGTCCAACAGCTCGTGTCAGCCATGGCGCTCACACACTCTCCACCATGGCTGTCACCACCTTAACCTTTGACCTCAGGCCTCACAGCCATGCCACTTTCCTCTCTCTCCCTCTGTCTCTCTCTCTGTCTCTCTCTCTCTCTAAAAACAGAGCCCATTGCTTCAGGAATGAGGTCATCTGTTGTCGTGGAAGCGATACCCCCTCTGACTTAAAATGGTGTCAGCTTCTGTTGGCATGGAACACCCCTGACATTAACCTGTGGTGTGTGGGAGGGCACGAGTGCGTATTTTTTGCGTGTGAGTATATGCTATGTAGATGCACAGTTGTCTGCGTGTGTGTGTATGTGTGTTGGTGTGTGCAGTTGTGTGTTTCTTTGTGACTGCATGCATGTCTGTGCAGGTGGATTTTCTGCACTAGGTCTTCGTACATTACATTACATTAGCATTCGTAGCAAGCTGTGTCTGTTAATTTAACTCTCGCTCTCTCTCTCCCACACACACACACACACACACACACACACACACACAAACACTCTCTCAAGATATAAATGAACACACAGGATTTTACTGTGTAATCGGTGTGTAGTTTTTTTTGCATAGGTTTGCATACGTGCATGCGTGCATGTGAGTGCATCAACACCATGCCCTCCCTAACCCCAGGCTAGTTGAACCTGGCCTTGCGGGGACCGCAGGGAGTGTAATCGGAGCCGGGGGTTAATGGCAGCTCCTTAGGCAGGGTTACTCTGCTAATGTGTAGCGTTTAGCCTTTAGCTTTGATGTGAGGATGGACGCACAGACACGGCGATGATGGCGACAGACTAACAAAAGCAGGGCATCGAGATTCAGACACACAGGAAGCTGCTGAAGCAGAAGTGTGCGGGCGCCACCGAGACACTGAGACGGAGTGGCGTTGCCACTCCAGTGTGTTATATATCATGCTGCCGGGTAGAAAACTAATATGTCCAAAACTGTTACTTTTCATTGTTCAAATATAACAGAAATAGCAGATCTACAAGCTTTGGTTTTGTGTGACACTGTAGTTTGAAAAAGTAGGGCATTCATTTATGAAAGAAAACACAACACACATTTTTGATACATTTTACAAGGGTACAATATATGTATTTCTTTAACTTTTCCCATGGACCACTAGTTGTCTGTGGATCACTGGTTGACAACCAGTGTTCTAGGTCATGTAGATTGGTAGATCAATAGCACTCCCAGGCAGCAGCTAATGTCTATTTCCTCACACTTTGTTCCCATGTAATACTTTGCTACAAACTGCTGCCCACATGGACCGTACATATCATGTTCATCTCCTACTTCTTCTTTCTAAACCGTCCATACTTTTCTCTCTCTTTCCCTCCAGCCCGTCTGCCCACACTCACCGCCTAAAGGCCCAGCGAAATTGGCAGTAATATTGACTGCTGGTATCCGGGGGTCATGACATAACCACGCAACGCTTGATCAAATGACTGATATCCGTCGGTACCCACAACCAACTGCTTCACCTCTCACATCTCCGGCCATACATTAGAGCTGTTCGACTCGGCTTCATTTATCTTCCTCAGTCCTCCTCGCTCTCTGTCACTCTCTCTCAATTTTCTGCTCTCTCTCTCTCACACCCTGTTGATTTCTGTGAGCCTCTGTCGATCACTCACTTTCCTGCACCTCTGGATTCTTCCCTCCGTTCGGCTCTTCGTCTCTCATCCTCCAGCTGCCTACCTCGCTTTCCTCTCTTTCTTGCTTCCTCTAACATTCCTCTGTGGATCAGGGGGGGGGATCAAGGTTTCTAATCCCAGAGACGTGCCCTCCACACCGGGCTAACGCGTACACGCCTCTCCCTTTGGCTGGAGGTCTGCAGGTCGGGATCCCTGCGGTGCTGCTTACATCCCACATCCCCAAATTACATTTCTCCTCTCCTGCAGAGCGGTTACATCTGATCTCATAACACCCCCAGCCCCACCTCCCTTCGTTTGATGCACATACCATACGTGTGCACATATATAGACACCAAGGGGGCCCGACTTCTCGCCTTTTGGTGCATTCTTGCTGTGCAGGACCAGACATCGTAGGTGTGTGTGTGTGTGTGTGTGTGTGTGTGTGTGGGGGTCTATGCATTACGTCTGCAAATGGTTGCAGTATGTGTGTGTTTATGAGCCGACATGGCTGCTTGCAGGTGTGTTCACTTATGGCCTAAGCCAATATATGATTCTACACGACAGGGGTTTCTGTGCGTACGTGCATGAATCTCTGTATCAACACCCACCTGCTCATTACGTCTGTGTGAATGGAGACTGAGCCAGTGTACCAGGGCCATGGTGATTAATACAAGTGGGAGGGGGGG
Organism: Gymnoscopelus braueri; assembly: GCF_963280865.1. Taxonomy (NCBI): domain Eukaryota; kingdom Metazoa; phylum Chordata; class Actinopteri; order Myctophiformes; family Myctophidae; genus Gymnoscopelus; species Gymnoscopelus braueri. The sequence goes on along the minus strand of NC_137606.1, from coordinate 20,336,624 downwards.
GGGGGTGTCTGGTCTCATTAAAATGGGCACTGCATCCACTCAGAGCCCATCTGATTACATGGGTGTCTTTTATGGCACAGCTCTTTTTTTTGGGTCATAACCTCGCTAACTGATTACCACGGAGCTGCCTTTTTATTCTCCACTGAACCCTACGCCCCGAAGAGAGAGGACGATGAGAGGAGAGAAGAAAGGACCACCTACACTCCTCTGCCTGGCAGGAGAGAGGGAGCTTAAGATAGAAATCTGACAGCGAGATGGAGCAGAGAGAGGGAGGGAGAGAGAGAGAGAGAGGGAGGGGGGAGGAAGAGAGAGAGAGAGGGAGAGAGAGAGGGGGAGGAAGAGAGAGAGAGCAAGAGAGCGAGAGAGAGAGAGAGAGAGAGATGAAACACTTTTCAAGGTGTTTGCAATCAGCCTCCCATTGTCAGACACCAGGGGAGAGTTGGCCAGCCATCTAAAGCTCCCTTGTGCTGTTCTGTGTCCAGGCTCAGATCGCGCAACGCGATTGGAACGTTAATAGAGGTTTATGATACCGTGTGCGATATGCCCGCCACGACAGGATAAACACACGACAGATAATGTATCAGTACACACGTGCGCGCACGCACACACACACACACACACACACACACACACACACACACACACACACACACACACACACACACACACACACACACAAACACCTCGAGATCAGCAACACATTGCCCCGGATCAAAGGTATTTCCGTGTGATGGTGAAGGGAAGGATGAAGTGTATAAAAAAGGATGGTTGCCAGACTGGAACTAAACCGTCCGTCCCCCAAACTCTTTTTTTTTTTGTCTCCTTCTCTCCCTCCCACCCACCCTCACCCTTTCTCTTCGTTTTCCATCTCCTGCTCTCCCCTCCTGGCCAAAAAAGCCTTTTCTCTCCTCTCGTTCAGCACAAAGGAAGTGGCAGTAGACCTCCTTTTCTTTCATAACCTCTCGCTCGTTTTGCCCCTCTCTTTCTCTCGTTCTCAAATAATCTACCCGTGCCCACTTGATTGCTGTGTCTGTCTCTCTCTCTCTCTCTCTCTCTCTCTCTCTCTCTCTCTCTCTCTCTCTCTCTCTCTCTCTCTCTCTTTTTCCCTCATCCTCCTTTCCGTCCATCAGGCAGAATAGAAAAAGGCTAAGGAAGAACACAGGCAGGGAGGGAAGAAAATTGAATAAAGGTGGAGGGACGAGGACATAGAAAGAGAGACTGAGAGATGAAATAACGCTCCAAAATAGTGTACAAAGGTCCATTTGGTTCGATTTGTACACTTTCATATTTAAATGAACACACTAAAATTTTAACACTCTCAATTTTGCAGAAACAGAGAGAAAGAGAAGGGTGTGTGAGTGGGGGGGGGGCTGCAGGGTTGTGAGTAGAGAGCTCGGGTATTGATTCAGGGTCTTTTGACATGCTAATTTGCTTGCTGACTGCTTTAATCACCCCCCCTCCCCTCCCCTGCCCATTGCGGGCTTCAAAGAGAGGATGCTTTTCAAAAAGATGAGGCAGGAGAAAGAGGGTAGGATACTCTGCTTCCAAAACACTGAGACAAATACACGGCGAGCAAAGCGAGTTAGATGATCGACTGCAAAATCGCCTGTCGGCGTTTCCTCCGGTTTTAGACGACGCTAATTAGCTAGCTTTAGACTGGCGCTAATTCCACGGCCCGTTTTATCCTGCGCTAATTTTTATTTTTGTTCTTTGTGACCTCGTTGTTAAGCTGGCTGTTTAGTGCAGCTAAATGCCTCGGTAACTGGCACTGTGGGAGTGTTAGCCATCCGTTCGGGTCACACTCAAATGGCCGCTTCCTGTCCTAGATAGGGCACATGGAGGAGAGAGAGAGAGAGAGGGAGAGAGAGAGAAAGAGAGAGAGAGGGCGACGAGTGTCAACAACGACAGCAGGAACAAGCGCCGGCGCAGGACGGCAGCCCAAGCAGGAAAAACATTTCAGCACCTCCGCTAATGACAGCTGAATTACCCCCCTGACAGGCGGGAGGGAAAGGGAAGGAGGTGTGTGCGTGTGCGTGCATGACACTTGAACACAATCACGCGAGTGTGTATATGCATGCACTACTTGCTTTTTGTGAGAGAAAGTGCATTTGTGTATATGTGCGTGCACTGTGTCCATGTGTGCACGTGCACGAGTTGGGGGTGTGTAGCCATCATGCGTGTCTCTCTCCCTCTCTTTTTATGTAAGTGGATCTTCACAAGCACGTAATATATGACAATACCTGGAGGAGTTAAGACTGTTTTATCGGTTGGGGTAGTTGTTGCTTCAGAGAGCTTTTATTTTATCATCCGCTCTTCCCTGCTCTTCACTAGGTAATAGATTCTCCATCTCTATTCAGCAGCAGCACAGAATGAACCTCTCTGGTGGCACGGAGAGTGATGAGTACATTCACCTCCATTCTCCTCCGCTCCCAGTCTGTGGGTGTGTGTGTGAGTGTGAGTGAGTGTGAGTGTGAGTGTGAGTGTGAGTGTGAGTGTGAGTGTGAGTGTGTGTGCATGTACTAGTTGGACGTGTCAGTTCTTTTTGCATGTGCACACCCACATTTGTGTGTTGGTTTGTACGTGCTCAATTGAATACACTTGCATGAGCGTGTGTGCGTGTGTTTGTGGGAGCATTGACGGGTGCTAATGTTCAGTGTGGCGCTCCTGCCTCCCTACCGTCTGCCACGGGTAATCTCATTATTCAGCCCACTTCCTATTGCTGCCACCAGAGACAGGCTGAACACTAACCACCACAATGACCGGGGGGGAGAGGGGGGGGGGGGCGGGGGAGAGAGAGAGAGAGAGAGAGAGAGAGAGAGAGAGAGAGAGAGAGAGAGAGAGAAAATAGAGAGAGGACATCTATGCAATCCATGGGAGAAAGGGAAGGAGGATTCAGAAAAGGTAGTGGATTGGGGTATTATGAGTACAGGGGAGGGAGGGATCAGTAAAATCCTCAGTGTTAGTTTAACTCTGGGAGTGTACAAATGGAACCACTGGTCCATTTGTACATCCTTTGAGTTACACAAATTAACGCTGAGGATTTCACTATACGTATAAGAGCAGAATGTTCTGGCCGGGGGAGAGCGGACGGAGACACAGGAGACCGACAGAGCTATTAGCACGAGAGCAGAGCACCCACAAAAGCCAAGAGACAGATGCAAACGTTTCACTTGTGCGTGCGCAGAGGAGGGATGGAGGGAGAATGGAAGGCAGGAGAGAGGGGGTGGGGGGGGGGGGGGTGATTCTGTGTATTTAAAGCCACCGGGGACTGGCAGGCTAAATAGAATTATGTGGTGAATTTAGAATGATGCTCTCAAGTGCATATTTAACACTGTCAACGTAGAGGGAGAGAGAGAGACAGAGAGAGACCTGAGGGAGACCTGAGAGAGACCTAGAAGCAGTCACACAATGAATGGAGCACAGAAAAGAATCCTCATCCCCGAAACCTCTTAATCCAATACGGGCCGGGGGGAGAGTTCTCGGCTTAACGGAGGCTATTGGGAATAGAGAGGGAGAGAGGGGAGGGATTGGTACTGCCACTCCAACAGGAAACTGCTACCATCACACACACACACACACACACACACACACACACACACACACACACACACACACACACACACACACACACACACACACACACACACACACACACACACACACACACACACACACACACACACACACACACACACACACACACACACACACACACACACACACGTACGTCAAAATCCTTCCAAAGCTGTTAATTCACACACATGCACAAACACCGACAAACGGCGTTGAATCCACAACATGTGGGTTGTAATAAAAGTGTTAGGGTGTTAGGCGTCAAAGGAGATCATGGGTTTCCTGTCCTTGAAGTCCGGTTTATTTGGGTTTAGGTGTGTGTGTGTGTGTGTGTGTGTGTGTGTGTGTGTGTGTGTGTGTGTGTGTGTGTGTGTGTGTGTGTGTGTGTGTGTGTGTGTGTGTGTGTGTGTGTGTGTGTGTGTGGTGGAGGGGGTAACAACTCAACCATGCACTAACAGTCTGGAGTGTCAAAAGTGTCTGACACCTAGCGCTTCAACCATACTATATCCTTGACAAACTCAGATTCACCAACAAAGGCGACCTGAAAGCCCCCTTCACTGCCGGCTCAATCTCAATAGACTCTGAGAGCAATACCGAGTCGGAGACACACAACTCTCATGCAAATTTTCCTCACGCTTTTACAAAAATATACAAAGTCATTATTTCCCTGTGCTGACTCACAAAGTAAATGGCGCCAGACTCTCTCTATCTCCCTCTCACAAAACACACACACACACTCTCCTTTTCACTCTCTCGCTCGCTCTCTGTGTATCTGAGTAGCTTGTCATCACCTCTGCACGGTAGTTGAAACCCCCTCACCAGATGAGGAGCGAGAGAGTCAACCTGGCCCCCTCCCATTCCCTCCGAGAGAAAGCTCCCCAAATGCAAATAGACAGAGTCCCCACTCCTTAGATCAGGGGCCCGGTGGCCCTCAGTGCCCCACTGCCCTTGGTCCCTGTGTGTACATCCTGGCCACCCTTGGCCCATGACAGACACACACACACACACACACACACACACACACACACACACACACACACACACACACACACACACACACACACACACACACACACACACACACACACACACACACACACACACACACACACACACACACACACACACACACACACACACACACACACCCCAGCTGTCAAAACTCTGACGTCTTAATCAATCGTAGGCCCACGACCCTGTCAGACAGGCCAGGAAGATGGATGAAGAAGGGGACGACCTTTGACCTCTGCCAGGGGTGGAGAATACAAGCCCCCCATGCCCCCACCCCCAACAACGCCAACCCCACTCAGCCTCGCTGCTGCCCCGAACAATGATGGAGGAGAACCCCATTCATCGCAGGCTGGGAACCGGGGGCTGTGGTGCCCTTGTAACCCTGCACGCATACAAGACAAGCACAGACACACAAGCTCGTCCAGCACACACACACACACACACACACACACACACACACACAACACAATAATAGACTCACAATTAGGCTTGTCTGCTGCAGCCGAAGAAACTCTCAACAGAAATCTTGCAAACATCAGTTCAAACTACATTTACGAGTGCATGCATGTATCGAGTGAAACTATTTAAAGCATTGTGAGCGTGTGGCATTTTTGCAGAATATCCACCTATTTTCTCCAAATGTTTGTCTATTTTTGCCTAATGTCTGTCTACTTTCGCCTACTATAACATGCCCAGAATAGGGACGCTAGGGTTCATGTGTTTAATAAACTTCTATCCTTTACTACAACTGGGTAAATGCAACACATTTCTCACTCATTCTCACACAAACTTTCCCCCTCCAACTCCCACTCTCCCTGCCTCCTAGTCCAGCTCCTTGTTAAGTCCCTCGGTCAACATTGTCATATAGGAGTTCAGCCCCTCTCCCATAGAGCCTGTCACACAGAGGAATATTAACCAGCTCATCAGTGCACTTGAAGACTGACAGTGGCCAGCACCTTTTAACCCTTCAAACACTAGTGCTGACCCCACACAGACACCTCTGGCATCTATGGAGGCTAACACAGAATGTGAACATGTCTACAACTACCAGGTTCAGCGTCCAGATGGGTCGGATCTTGGTGCGTCTCAAGTGACGTGCACCATGGAGGGAGCTTTACTGGTCTGTAAGGTGATACTGCAAGGTGAACTGGAACATGATCAAATGCTACGCAGTGGGAACTGAATGGATATGTTGGCTCCAAAACTAATATTACGGACTCTGAAGCTGTCAGACTGTGCATTAATCACACGAGGCAAGGGATTCTGAGCTCCAACATGCGGATGGCATTGGCAACAGTTACTTATTTCAATCCAAGCCGAATGGGAAAGATAATGCATCTTTCGTCGATTTCCTTCTCGAGAGGGCAAGCCGAATTTATGGCAAAGATCAGCATTTTCATTTTGACTTGAAACAGGATAGCTTATGGTTGTGTGTTTCGCTTTAAACCCCTCTTCAAAGACGATTTAGCCCAGGTTCTGTGGCTAGTAACTCCCCCTCTGGTCTCCTTCCTTCATCTCTCCATCTCTCTCTGGTTCTTTGAAGCCCACCCTGGGGAGAGAAACCTGGCCTGAGCCATCTATTTGCCTGTGACAGGGCAAGATGGGCAGCATTCCAAACTGAAATTCTTACAGCCGAAACGCTACCCCGTTACACACACACAGACAACCATCTGTGACCGCTTGCACCCCTTTGCCCCAAACTCCACCCACCCCCCGAAACAGTCTGCACTACCCCTAAATCACTGAACCTGTTTGTCATGCAATTAGTCCTCTGAGATCGAGGCTCCCCTGTAAATTAAGAGAGGTGGAGTGGTCCGTCCCCCTGTTAATCACCCGTGCCCGGCCTCTGACCCCACGCTGGAACAGCCCACTGCATTGGGAAGGGTGCAGGGGCGGGTGGGTGGGGGGGGGGGGTTTACCAATAAACCTGCCTGGCAGAATAACCATCCCCCTGTCTGGCCAGTTGACAACTTCTCCTCAGAGAGAGGCACAATACATTATCCACGACACAGCTGCTGCGCGCTGTAGCAGCACACCCCTACAATACACTGCTGCATGACATGGTACAGTACACATACTATAGTACACACAGTAACTGCTATACACTTTGGGACCCCTGTATTTTAAAGTGAGATTGAAATCCTGTACACCAACAGAAAAACGCTGATTTGTGCTTAAGATCCATGGAGGCATGGATATCGACAGACCTGTAGCCGAGTTCTGTTGCTCTCTCTGATGTTTGATGAGCGTTGCCAGGCTATTTCTCGGCATCGTTGGCATACTGACTGCTATATCATGGCCATTATTTGAGAAGGCAGGCACAGGGCCCCCTTCATTGACCTGAAACCCTCATGAAACGATACTATATAAAATTTGCGATGAGCAAAGGCCTGAATAAACAGCAATAGAGGGCTTTTTCAACACCATCTCGCTGCTGTGTACTTTCACTTCTCCCATACCTGCCTGGAATGATAAGCTCTCCTCTGTCGATCTCTCTCTCCCAGCTTTAAACCGCATTGGGAATATGTGAAAGAGCTGGAGGGAGGGGGGGGGGGGGGCTGCAATAGAACAAACAGTTGGAGCTCAGCTCTCTCAACCGGCCTGCATTAACAATCCTCTTGGGACCCACACAGTTGCACAACAGCTCCCAACGGACCACCTAATTACTCCATTTACAATCATCATCGTCTCCATCACCCAGCCACGTATCAGGAAGAGGAGCGTGGAGAGTGAGTGGACAGGGGAAAAAAAGAAATAGCAAAGTGAGAGGCGGGTGAACAGAGGGAATGAGAGAGAGAGAGAGGCGGAGAAAGAGAGAGAGAGCAGAGAGGGACAAAGAGTGAGAAGCGTGGAGGGAAGTGAAACAAAGACACAGCGTAAGGGGATGGGAGACAAATTATAAAGAGGTCAGCTACTGTACAAGAATACCAAGCTGGGGGAAAAAGGATGACAGATGAATGGAATAGCAAAGGAAGTACCAACCAGGCAGTAAAAAAAACACAAAAAAACCCCAAAGAAAACAAGAAAAATGCTGTTTCTTTACCTTGGCATTCCGCATTGCGCTCCTCGTATCCGGGGTTACACAGGCAGTTCCCAATGGGCACCAGCCACTCTCCGTCAGCCCCGCAGTACATCTTTGGAACTTCCCTCTCCTCGGAATTATCCACGCACGAGCCACGCACTTCCACTAGCGAGGAGGTATCGGCTCCGGTGATAGTATCAGGGAACTGGGCCAAGTTGCGGACGGCTAAGGGGCACTTCTTGTAGAAGACCCGCACAGACACCAGCGCGATACAAGCCCCGACATCCTGAAAGGCCAAGTAGAAGCCCTTGCGGGTCAAGGCGCCCACGTCGCGGACCTCCGTGTTGAGCTTCATGATGCGGTCGCCGATGTCCACCTGCGTGAAGCTCTCATCAGCCGCCACGGTGTCAATCTTCCCAAATTGGTTCTCGCGAATGTAGCGCTCCTTGTCGTTGTTCGATTCGTAGTAGTAGAGGTTGAAGGTCTCCTTGCAGGTGCCCATAACGCCAGGCAGGCTGTTGCAGTCCCGCAGGGTGAACTTGATCTCGATGTAGACACGCTGGGCCCCACCACGAGGGATCCAGTCGGTACGGAGCCAGTTGTTCTGGTTCGGCTCCATGACATTACACACCTGGTATGTCCGGATGGGAATGTTCTTTTCATCCATGATGCTCACCTCCTCCCACTATGGGTAGAAAAACAACAGAACAAGGTCAGGTGAAAGTCAAATGTACGAGTCTGGATTCTGAACTTCTTTCTCTCTCTCTCTCTCTTTTTTTAGAAATTAAGTCTTGGCCTCTGGGACTCAAACTTCAAGTACAGAAATATATTGCTGTTCTGTTGGGACCCAACAGACGTGACCCCATGACCTATTTTGAGTCCAGACCCATAGTTTAAGAAACAAAACACTAGATTAACGTCAACACAATAATAGAAAATATTATGAAAAGCAATAAAGGAATATTTCCTTAATGTTACAAATACCAGAATTATGCCCTGTCAAACAATTACAGAAATAATGGGCTGTGTGAGATAAAAAGCAAACATAACAGGCAGCACATGCCAAGAGACTGAGATTTACCAATGGGGGGGGGGGGGAGATTGCTCAATATTTGAGTCTCAGCAGACCAATTAATTGTTGGCTAAACTTAATGCATAATTTATAAACGGGGCCTAGCAGACATGTTAGGTCCTAATATAGAACCATATAGATGTTAAAATTCATGGTTTCTCTGTCGCTGTGGGAAAATAATTTTGTAATAAGTCTCATGCCTGCATTAAGACGACTCAGATCTGTTATTGAGGAGCACTTTACAAGTCTCTCTTCAATGTTCATGGCATGGCTTAGTATAGCCTATATTGGAATATGAGGGAAAACAGAGGTTTAGGGTAAAGTAGAGTGTGTGTGTGGGTCTGTGAATCAATACTAATGATCTAATGTGTGCCTGCTTTATATCTGCATACGTGATAGGCAAGGTAAGACATTTCTGACAGTAGGCCTAAGACACATGTTCACCTACTGTTATTAGTATGAACTCATAGGAGAAAGACGTGGACTTGAAGCGCATGGATTATGTTATCGAGCAGTCTGGTTTATTTTCGCTGCGCTGGAATGTTTGTTTTACTTGTGATTTAGTTTCCCATTCCAACAGAGTATCGCTGCAAACGCTTGTGTCTTGAAAGCTTCAAAGTGGCCTGTTCTCTTACATTTTTCACAATAGGCATTAAAATAGCCTTTGGTTTAACTGCCTTTTAAATAAAAAGAGACGTCCAGGCTGTTAGTTCTCAGCCCATTTAGTGAAGCCGTTCAAAACAAAATGATCGCAGAATGGCGATATGGGTTAACCGTTAGTGCTGCTACAGTTGATTTGACAGCTTTATCAGGAACAATCTGGTTTAAAGCCGTATCCCCCGAGGTAGGGTCGATAACACTAAACATGGCCGCGGCCGTATAGGACTTTGACAAAGTGTCTATCACTCCCTGCTGATCTATTGCGCTGCTTTCTTCTGCCTGCCTCTCCTTTTATTGTGGAAATGAAGCCGCGTCGCGATAAGGCCGCACCTTTCCCCGATAGCAGGGAGAGGGAGGATGGGGGCAATTGGTCGTAATGAGAGCGACTGAATGCGGCCCTGTCGCCGCTGCCAGGAGCCCGTCAATCACATGGCTGTGATCACATGATGGGGCACAACACTGGCCAAGTTCATTTAACGCCTTATTAACAAAGCCCAAATGGAGGCGCATGCTGTCACATTCTATTTCGCTGGGTTGATGTTGCTGGATGGGGTAGATGGGTAGGCTGTTATGTACTATTTTGGTGACCAATAGACCATGTCTCCCCGGGACTCAAACTAGTGAAAATAGCAGATCTACAAGCTCACAACGTGTCGTTTGGCGCCACTTTGTGAGCTTGTAGATCGTCTATTTTCACTACTTCTTAAACATTTGTTTTCTAATTAATGGAATTTCTTTGATTTTTTTTAATGTAGTTATTACATTATTTTGAGAAATCAAGTTCATTTTTTTTTCTTAAAAAAAAGAAAAAATCGAAAGAAAATGTAGGAAGCACAAAATTAAAGGATATTTACTTCGTGACCCATAAAAATGTGTCTGTGACCCACAAATGGGTCCCCACCCAGTGTTTGGTGTGTGTGTGTGTGTGCGCGTTCATTCTGTGCAAGACCTGCTGTGCACCCCGGGGCCCCTGGCGGCCACCCCGAACAGTCGCGCTCTGTTACCTTATCAGCACCATTAATAGATATCCCAATTAGACCAGCAGGATCACGCATTTTAGTCCGATCGCGTTCCCTATCGCTTTATTATAGCCCGATCCAATCGTCCTGCCTGCGGCAGGGACTGAAACCCGCTGCCCTTTCCCTTCATTCATTCATCCACTCCAACAGGGCCCTTTCTCCGCTGCCAAGCCCCCCGCTCTCCCCTCCTCGCCTCGATGGGGGGGAAAGGGATATAGAGTTTCTCCACAAAGACCGATTCAATCCACCGTCTATTCAGGAAACCCGACGCCCGCTGCAGTAGAGGCTATCTGCTTCGCATCTAGTGACCATTACAGCGAGCGGTTTGAGCGAGGGGAGGGGGGCCGGGGAAGGCTGGCGGTGGTATGCCTATAGAGCAGGGGTCTTCAACGTTTTTCAGGCCAAGGAAAGACCCCTTAGCTGAGAGAGAGATGAAGCAGGGACCCCCACTACATTGTTTACAATTGTGTTGCAGATTAAACTTTTTCATCGATAGCTTCATTGACTATCATGAGTGCTGTGTAAATTCCAGTTTTTTGTTCATTTCAGACATTTAACCACTTAAACCTTCAATGCTTCGTACTTGATTTGCTAATTCCCCCCCTACACCAAACCTCTTTGCCAAAAATTGTGTTGTGAGCTTGTAGATCTGCTATTTTCGGCTAATGTTCCCCTCAGAATGGGGATGCTATAGGGTTCAAGTGGTTAATGTTTAAAAAAAACTCCTATCACACAAAGATTTGGCATACCCCCTATAGTAGCTCCGAGGACCCCCTGTTGAAGACCACTGCTATAGAGGACATTATCTCTCAATTTTTTACTCAATGGGGGACCACCATACGTCCTAAACGAGAGAGATCAGGGGACTTTTCTCTAGACTTACCCCTCCTTCTGTCGGGTTGGCGACCCAACCTAGTTCCCCCTGCACGGATCTGGAGTCCAGTAACGTGACTGAAAAACAGGAGTGGAGAGAAAGACACAAGTGAGCAGTCCCGTTCCTCCATACAGTACATACAGCACCAGTGCTGGTGGAAAAAGTACTCACATGTTTTACTAAAAGTATCTATACTGCAATGACGAAATACTCTGTTACAAGTAAAAGTCCGGAATTTAAAATGTACTTGAGTAAAAGTACAAAAGTATTGGTATCAAAAATGTATTTAAAGTACCAAAAGAAGAAAGTACTCGTTATGCAGTATGTCCCATTCCACAATATTTCAATTATAAATTGTGTAAAAATCTAAAAATAGCAGATCTACAAGCTCACAGTGTGCAGCGATTCTACGCATTGTGAGCTTGTAGATCGGCTATTTTCAAATGGCCGAAATGCGTAGAGGGTGAAGTGGTTAATGTATATTTTGAAATAATAATCCTAATCTACAAAGTAACTAGTAACTAAAGTCTTCAAATAATTGTAGTGGAGTAAAGGTAGGCCTACAATATTTGCCTCTGAGATGCAGTGGAGTAGAAGTAAAAGTAGCCTAGTAAAATTGGAAATACTCCAGTAAAATAAAACAATACCTCAAAACTGTAGGCCTACTTAAGTACAGTAGGCCTACTTGAGTAAAGGTATTAGTTACTTTACCACTGCAGTACAAGCAGTCTCATAAAACACTTTAAAATGTACTAAACACTTAATGCACAAAAAATATGAGTGAAAGTGGGTTTATCGGGCATGGGAAGCAAAACACCACATTTGTGGAGAATTGGTGGTTGATGTAGGCCTAGGCTATTCAGATTATGACGGTAATAACTAAAGTAGGCAAAAGTAGGACAATTTGTAATGGATTCCCAGATTTTCATTCGGCCTGTGCGTGTGCATCTCCTTATTCTTAATGGATAACTAGGCCTACACAGAATAACCTTACAAATGACGGTTGTAATTACTAAACCGTGTGGAATATATTGTCATATATCAGATTTGCCAGCGGATTTATAGTTGTATTAGAGTAATGTGCTTAATAGCCTATAATCGAAATCAATTATAGGCCTATATGTTCAAATGAACATGCTCTACAGAGAATTAAAAAGGCCTGCTTATTTCCCACGGCAGCCGTGACATTATTTTCCCTTCTGGAATAACGGGCCAAAAATGTTTAGCATTAGAGAGAATTAGTTTTGGCGATTGTTTGAATTCAACGGAGCAGGCTTTTATTTATTTATTATTTGATGACTGACTGGACCGTAGGCTATTCAGTGTTTGTATCGCTCAGTAAACTATTTGGTGAATTTAGGCTTTCCCCTCCTGCAATTGTCCTTTCGATTGGTGTAGGGGAAAAACAGAAGAGGAAATCTGAGCTACCAAGAATTGTGCATAGGCTGAACTTCATATTTTTCAAGATTATCATAAAATACATCTATGATAGTCTTGATCCAGGGCTACAATCAAGACAACGGACTGGTTGGTTGGTTCCCATGCTAAATAAGAACAAGCCGTTTCAAGCGAAAACAACCATAATCGAAAGGATTCCTTTGTGCACTGGCTACAGGCTGGTTGGTGTGTGCATAGTAGTACACTATACACATAGGATAGGAAGACTATAAGTAAAACGCTGAAACTGGACACTTGCGCCCCGGACCCTGCAGGAGCCCCAAGCCTCGCTCCCAGGGCTTTAAGCAACTGGCACGGAGAGAGAGAGAGAGAGAGAGAGAGAGAGAGAGAGAGAGAGAGAGCCGAGATGAACAACAGCCGATGTGCATTTGGACTGTTGGACAGCCTGTCCAAATGCTATTCTGTACATCTCCTATTCAAAAAATAGCAGATATGCAAGCTCACAATTAAGTGCCGCCTATGAGCTTGTAGATCTGCTTCTTTTTTTTTGACACACTAAAATGACACAGATGCTTTCCCCAGTCTTCATGGGTTAAATAAACCCTGGGAGCGAGGCTTGTGGCTCCTGCAGGGTCCCCGGGCGCAAGTGTATACATCTGTACATAAATCTCGCAAAGGAAAAAAGTCGCTTGCGTAAAAAGGTGACCATGGTTGTTTTTTCCCCCCCACATTGAACTGCGTGCGTCTCCAGCGCAGCGCACCACCACCACGCAGTCTGGAGGAGGAGAAGCGACGGGACCACCAAGTCCCGAGATGAAGTCAAAACTCTCCCCGAGAAAACAGCCAAACTCTCCACCTCCACCGCTCACTTCTCCCCAACAACCTTACCTTCATTCGGGGGGTAAATCCGTGCCGCCGAAACAAAGGTAGAAATCCCGAGCAGTACTAAAGAGGTCGCCGTAAACAAAATCCCTGCCATGAGTGCCATTTGTGGTTGTTGCTCGTTTTTTTGTGTCCTCGTCCGTTCGTTGCTCTTCTCACAGGTCTTGCTCGCTCTCTCTCTCTCTCTCTCTCTCTCTCTCTCTCTCCCTGTGGAATATCTGTTTGAAGCGGAGAGAGCGACGCACCAAGCAACACACACTCACGCATACGCACACACACACGCACGCACATACACACACAGCCAGGAGGCGGGTCTACTACTCTGTGCGCTCTGACTAGCGTTGCCAGGTTTTGCGAGAGAAACAAGTAACCAGGTCTTTGAAAACAAGCCCAAAAGAAGCGAGCCCTTCGCCCTTTAAATATCCTAGAGGTTCGGGCCACTACGCGGCCCTCACATCTAGTAGCCTACAATATCGGCTATAGACCAATTATTTGTTTACTAACATTGAGACTGGTCGCACAGGTGATTGTTTCATGCAATCAATTCTCAACCTGTTGTTTCGGGGTGCGCTGGTTTCAGCACACCCCAACCCCCTCTTGTGTGTTGGCTAGTGCTGCCGCCCTAGCCAGACCTGACAGAATGGGTTTGTGTGCGTGAGTACGGGCGGCGTGTGCGTGCACGATTTTTTTTAAATATTTTATTTTTACTGACAGCAGCTGAAGTCCTTGTCATGTCTATCAGTCCCTCCTGGTAGCCTACACACAACACCACTGACCACTTTCTTAACACACTGAGGAAGGCTTGACGCTGACACGCTATTAATTAAAAAGTAACAGAAGGTTCGTTATTTTAATTGGCAGTCTTGACTTAGGCGGCGAGATGGTCCGGTTGAGGGGCGTCCCATCCCCCCCACGCCCCCCCGTGATGCCGGGCCTGCACACAACAGATGAGCACAGAGTGCACTCACTCAAAATATTTGCAGACTTTCAATTATGTGTGTGGGGCAAGGCATGTGTCATGTGTGTCCTATGAGTCGATGTCCGCCTGGTGACAGTTACAACGCACACACACACACACACACACACACACACACACACACACACACACACACACACACACACACACACACACACACACACACACACACACACACACATGGGGCAGCTTCACACGTTGTGATTCACAGGGAGATTTTTTTGGCAGGTCGGACCCCCAGCGAACCCCCGCAAAGCATTCGCTGGCGCGGGGGTCCCATCGTCTACCCGGGGATGTGCTATGTGATATCCAAAGCGCCTTTCTGCTCATAAAACGCAGCGTGTGTGTGGACGTGGGCCATAAATGAAAGTCCTTGAAATATTTGAAGAAAATGTGAAAAAAATGTGGAATAGGTTTTTGAAACATTTTAACAACAAAAATCTTGTATGGGGGTCCCTGGCATAAAATATTTTCAGATGGGGGTCCGCAGACAAATACATATTAATTTGGGGGACCTTGACATGAAAATGTTTGGGAACCACTGGTTCAAACAACATTAGGAAGCCAGACCAAATAAGCAACTACACTTTAGAAACAAAACAAGCCCCAAAAAAGGCAACCACCAACTTCACAGTCCGCTTATAATAAGCGGACATGGCAACACTGGCTCTGACGCGACCGTCAATCCATATAGGAAACGCAGTGGACGGGAAAAGAGGGGCAAATAATCATTAACTGCCCCCCCCCCCCCCCCCCCACCCCCATTCTCCCCCTCCACCCCCATTTAGGAGTGGACACTGGTTCGAGGCGAGATGGGACAATGGGACATTCTCCCTGCCTGGCATTTTGATGTCTTTGCATTGTGGATAGAGGATAGAGCAGCGGTGGCCGGCGACTATAATGAGATATCGAATTGATAGTTTAGTTATAAACTAAGAAATAAATGTTCACTAATAAAAAAAAACAGCGAGTGTATGATATTCGTCTCTAAAACTCAGGCGCTTTTATCTACAGCCTATTATTGAGCGTGACCTTCCTTCCTTTTATACTGAAAAACTAAATCATTTCTAATATTGAACATCTTTATTTATGTGCGTAAAGTTCAACGTTTCGGTTTTCTTTTCTTTTTTCCCACCTCCTTCGTCTTTCTCAGCACAGCAGCAGTGTTGCCAGATTTTGTGAGAGAAATAAGCAGCCATATCTATGAAAACAAGCCCAAAAGAAGCCACTAGTGACTAGAGCCACTCAGCCACATGAGCACTTTATTTGCTATTTGTAAATAGCCGATCTACAAGCTCACAACGCGTCTCATTGTGAGTTTGTAGATCTGCTATTTTACCTACCAATATTTACAAGCAACTTTACAGAAAAACAAAAGTCCCATAAGCCCAAAGTCGCTTATAATAAGCGGACATGGCAACCCTGTAGTCTGGCTCCAGTCAAGCGCAGCGCTGTCCAAGGTGAACCGCATTAGACCAAGGTCGCCACCTAGCGGAAACATTGACGGCTGTTCTGTCTCACAATTGGATTATAGAACAAGTATGAGTATGACCTGGGTAACGTTACATGGTATTGCACTTTGTGGAATTGACAAATAGGCCTACCCTTTTTTTTTGCGACGAACACCGAGCCTGTATTGGATTATTGTCACTCGCTAACTAATATTCTAATATTATCAAGGCTTTATTCGAAATTCACAAATGTAGCCTTTATAAGCTGTTTTTCGAGCAAATTCATCTTCTGAATCTGAGCAGGCCTGTGTTTGATTGATTGATGTACTTTATTTAGTAAGACATGAGAACATTAAGGAGACTCATTAAGCACTAAGCTTGTTTAAGATGAGATCCCCATGCACACAAATCATGATGACATATAAGAGACAGACAGATATACACACTAACTACTATACAGAATGTCATACAATCAGCTTACAGGTTACTGGTATTGAAGAGTGAAAAAAAATGTACAAAAGAAGAAAAAGAAAAGGGGGCGGGGGGGTAGGGTTAGGGTTAGACAGGTGCCATTTTCGAATTGCAGCCTCCTGAAGGTGTATCTTTAGGGCAGTTTTGAAGGTGAGTAGGGTTTGCCATGTTGTCTCGAAGCTTGAGAGGTGAATGATGTCCAGAAATCGATTGTTAATTCTTGAGCTTTGCCCCAGACAAAGGAAGCATATTATTCTGGTATGGGAAACTCCAGATGTGTCCAGGTTTTGGTCTCTGTCCGCATGCAGTTCTCTCTCTCTCTCTCTCTCTCTCTCTCTCTCTCTCTCTCTCTCTCTCTCTCTCTCTCTCTCTCCTCCTACGCAGGTCCCCTGGGATGTGGCCAGTGTGACAGTCTCTTTCAGCCAGCAGGCAAGCGAACCTCGCTGAGGCGCAGCAGATGAGCTCGTCACCGTGTAGGCAGGTTAGGGCGTTCCACACGGCCTCACACTGCAGCCCATCAATACAGGCTAGTGCTACGGATACAGGATAGGAAAAATTGGCTATTTTGTCCAAAATGTAAAACAAATAAATAAGGGGGAAAAATAAGGGATAAAAAGGTCTTGAGTAATATAAAGTACATGATGTGTAGGGTTAGGAGTAATTTTTCGACCCGCCCAGATGTCCCTAGTGCCTACCTATCCTGTTTCCAGTGCTACTACTATCATTTGTAGCCACAAAGGTGGTGGACAGTAGGACAGTGGACAGTAGTAATAAGTAGCCATTATGTAAGTAAATACTCAAGTATTCAAAAGTACAAATTACCAAGTACATTTTCTTTTTTTTTATGTCAATGCATTGCTGTATTCAAATGTAGAACATTCATTACAAAATTGTGAATATAGCAGATCTACAAGCTCACAACGTGTCACTAAGTTTGGGTCCTGGCATTTGGCATTTGAAATGCAGTGGAGAAATACTAAAATGTTTTACTTAAATGCTGTACTCAAGTACTGTACTTAGTTACTGTCCACCACTGACCTAACAAAATTAAGACTACTACACACTATATGTATGCTCAGTGTTAAATGTGGTGTAAGACAAGTGATATGTTTTTGTTCAAATAAGTGTAAATTAGCTCTATATTTCTATAATAATTGCTATAGACGAGTAAAGTCAGTGTCAAGTAACAGCTCCTCCCGTTTCTCCAGCTCTTTAGTAATCAGAAAATACATTTTCAGGTCGGGATACCAATTGTATCCAATCAGAAGAGAGAACTCATCCCAACGAATGAAACTGGAAGTGATGAAACAAGAAAATGAGCAGACAAATTTGGAATTAGAACACTATCAATTTTAAGCTGATAAATGGGTTCTCTCTCCTGATTGGTTGAAGTTGGTGACCTATGAAAATGTATTTTCTAGCTTTGAAAGACATATAAAATGTTATGGAATGCTTTAAAAAGTTTGATATGCCACAATCAATCTTATACCATATGTATGTAGTGGGGGTCCCTGCTTCATCTCTCTCTCAGCTAAGGGGTTATACCCCTGCTTTAGTGCAATCAATAATTACTCTCAGAATATTAGAGCTTTAACCTTTCAACAAAAAAACGTTTTGTTTTAACCAAAAACATATCACAGCACCTTTAATTGACGTTTACATTTTGTATACTCTCGGGGTTACAAATGGATAAATTAACACAGATGATTTTACTGTGTAGGCTTATTGCCTCATTTTGATCATCTTAAATAGAATGATGGAAACAGACAGTATAGCTAAGCTAGGCTTAAGAGACGTGATCACAACAGTGGGTTTGACTATTCACAAGTAGTTTCCCCTCAGACTTCAGACGTATCCAGTGTCTTTTATTTTCACCTCACAATAAAGCCCACATGTATGAATATTTCCTTGTGTAGAAAATACACTCTCCAGGCTCTAGCGTTCAAACCTGGCAGCGCTCTCGTGCTGCGGTTCCCATGTCTTGTTGGAGCTGTCATACCGCCCTCTGAGTTCCAAGACTTTGCCATGACATATTTTGATCCTGCCCATACAAGACAACACACGTACACGTTTTTCTCATAGTATGTATGGGTGATCTCATTGTGAATAGACCTGCCTTTGTCTCCCATGCTCAGACAGAAGTGGTTCCCCTCACCGATGCCACTCCAGTGAGAAGAAGAATGCTGTTTCTTTTTCCATTACTGGACTGTGAGGGCAGCTATTGGATCCCGATCTTGGACTACTCAAAGAAATTATGGTAGACCAAGAAGAGGGGGCTGTACAGAGAGGATGAAGCTCTGTGTCTTTTGTGTACTTGTACATTAGTGCAGTGGTTCTCTTGTCGAGGACCCCCAAATTGATAGGTATTTGGCCGCGATTTTGTGCCAGGGACCCCCATAAGGAGGTACATTTCATAGTAACTGCACCTGTTTCATGTAACACTGTTTATTTGCATCTGTGATGATTGTAATATGATTCAAATGTTTGTTATTGTTTTTCATTATGTATGTATTTTATATGTGTTATATGCTGTTATCAGGGCGTCCCTGAAAAAGAGAGCTTGCTCTCAGTGGGCTACCCTGAATAAATAAAGGAAAAAGAAAGAAAAAAGATAAGAACAAGCAAACAACGTGTTACGTACGATGCAACACATTGTGAGCAGAGGTAGACAGTAACTGAGTAAATTTACTTGAGTACTGTACTTAAGTACATATTCTGAGTTTGATACTTATTACTCTTACTCGAGTACATTTCCAAGACAAATATTTTACTTTTACTCAAGTAAATTTCTAGGAAGGCTGAAAAGTACTGAGTACTTTCAGGTTGGCTGGTTGTTGTTTTTTCCCCCTAAAATGCAATTGGCCACACGTTGTATTCGTCAAAGAAGGAACCCTATCCAATGTTCCCTGTAGCCTATGCGCCCACGCTCACACGGCCGAACGTTGACGCGCACACGGCCGAACGATAAAAGAAACGCTGATATCTGTCGCGCACATAAAAAAACATCCACATGTGCTCCACTCAGTCTGTGTCAGTTCAGGCTGCAGGCAGGACGGCTGCCTGCAGCCTGTGTGTGTGTGTGTGTGTGTGTGTGTGTGTGTGTGTGTGTGTGTGTGTGTGTGTGTGTGTGTGTGTGTGTGTGTGTGTGTGTGTGTGTGTGTGTGTCAGTGCGTGACACACACAGACATTCACTCGCTCACGTTGTAGACTGCTCACAATATTGCCTTGTTTAAAAAAAGAATCCAGCTAACAGCCCAAACAAAATAGTCCATTGAAGTAGATAGGGACAACACTTGTTGTCGAGGTAATTCACAACATTTTAGATCCCTTTAGAGAGTTTTGGCTAGCACTAGTATTTAGCAGTGACATAGTACTTGTTTTGCCTTGAATATTCTTGAAAGGCAAAGAGTGACATGGTTTTTAGTTTTTCACCTTGAAAACAATGCATGCGCCTTGAATGGGAAAACGTTTTTATTTTATTAGGACTCATAGAATCACAAAATGTCCCTGGGCTGGGACCCATTCAAATGACCACTCCGGTCCTGGCACCCACTAACTACATTGAAAACCTAACATCACTGCTACTGCTTAGATCAGTGGTTCTCAACCTGTGGGTCGGGCATAGCCGCGGGAAGACCTTTTAGGTTAGGGGTGCGGTATGCACACCTCATGCACGCGAGCGTCTCTACCAACACAATAAAGCACACATGGTATCTGGCCAATTTATCCCTAAGCATCGATTGTCAGCACCACCTGAAAGACACGTTGCTATGTTTTCCCCCCCGACGACGGGCCCAGCAACCCCCTCAAAAAGCCAGAGGGCAACTTGAAGACTCACTTTTGATCATTTTGACCGACAGTGGGTGAAGACACCAAAGAGGGGGGGTGGGCTGGTCCAAGATGGAAGGTAGGGTGGTAATGCGTCTCTTGTCTCTTGTCTTCTTTCGCTTGTGTCACAACATTTTTGATTGATTACTCCCGGACTGTTGTCTTCATCCCTTAAATTGGCATGTGTTTTTTCTTTTTTTTTAAATGTGGCAAGCCACCCACCACCCCTCACTCCCACTCACCCCCCCCCCTTTCCTTTCTTCCCTCCACCCCTCCCTCCTTCCATCTCAACCATCCCACTCTCCGCTTTCCCCAGATGACACCTACTTCCCACACATCTGCATTGTGTGCCAATCACAGATCCCTCACTATAGCATGCGTGTGCATACTCAAAAGTAGCACATACGCATGGACACACATCATGCACACACATAATTAAACACAGACTCAAATACATACACAGGTCGAGTGCGTAAACACACACACACACACACACACACACACACACACACACACACACACACACACACACACACACACACACACACACACACACACACACACACACACACACACACACACACACACACACACACACACATTCACTTACTCACGATGGGTGCATCAAGGATTACTTTAATTGCAGATTTGGCGAAAGTCTCCAAATCCCTCTGCCCTCTCTTCCATCCCCACCTCACTGAATGCAGTTTGGGCCATTGTTTCAATAGAGATCTGGTAGATCCCCACACAGCGCCGGAGCCCTATAAGGCCCTCCTGCGGAGCTCTGACCCCCAGGCTATGGGCCCTTCCCAACGCCTCCGGACCCCAGCGCCATGCAGTGTTCTTTGGGTATATGCCATCAAGGGAACGGTCCCTGGAGGTCAGCAGACTCAGCACGCGTGGGAGCTGGAGCACAGGAGAGCAGAAAGGGATGACCAGATGAAAGGAACAGTGGGAGAGTAGCTCAGAACCAATTTAAGAAGTGTCGGAGACTGACTTAAAGATATACATGCGCACACACGTATACGCGCGCGCACATGCACGCACGCACACACACACACACACACACACACACACACACACACACACACACACACACACACACACACACACACACACACACACACACACACACACACACACACACACACACACACACACACACACACACACACAAACACAAGTATGTGAATATACACACTCAACCGATATAGCCTACAAATTTTTGTGTTGCTCACTTACAACTCACAAGGGAGGTGTGACTTGTTTTGATGATTGCCTATAATCACCTGTTTCACTTGAGGCATTGTTACAGTCACACCAGACAGACTGGAATTCACCTCGGCTGCTTATGTTGATTCCCCCGTAACACTTTCCGATCGCATGCTTATACAGAGACCTGCCAGCACACTCTTTGCGTGCTGCCACTTGAGCTGCAACGCCCCACCCCCCTCATACAGCAGCCATCCTCTGTCAGTGCCCCTGGCCTCTTCGGCACTGTATTTCTTGATCTATCTGCGCCCCTGCCACCCCACCTCTGTACCCCCCGACGAGAGAGTGTCTGTCGACAAGTGCCATGGCGTCCAGGGTCCATACCCATACCCCATCCGTCGTTAAAGAACTGCTGTGGGTATTCCGCCCCATGTTTGCAACCGCTCTCATCATTTACTTTTCCACATTGTCGGATCCTGTGCTGTTTGTTTGGGAAACGGCAGGGGTCTGAGATGTGACAGTGGAGGGGCGTGGGCACTGGGTGTGGAAGAGGGTTTGCTCTCTAATGCAACCACTGTAGCGTACCAAGATGGAGTATAATGTTTTTCTTTCGCAACCTCATTTCGATGCTCGACAGAAACAAATAGAAGCGGCACGGGAGGCGAGGAAATCGCACCAGGTGGAGAAGACGATGTCTTTGCTCTGTGACCACAGTGATTTACAAGTTGGCGAGTCTTCAACCAAGCATAAATGTACCAAAGTAGTGTCAGAATCACAAATTACCCTTTATACCCCCATGAAAACCCGCTTATCCGGCCGTTTTTGTGGTGGAGGTATATCGCTTTCAGTGGTTAGGAGGAGCCAGGTAAACCGTACGACCCAGTAAATTCTCATCTGGCCGGCAGATAAAGTTGCTGTCATTGGATGCCTTGAGATGTCTGTGGCTGCACGTTCACTCACTGCTGAAAGCATCAACACAAACTACAAATCAAGCTCAACAACCAGGCTGCTTTTCAAGCTTTACGTAAAAGATTACACGCAAAAGAGACATTTGGCAGTCAAGAGAGGAATAAGCGCCATGGGGGAAATGATTTAAGGTGTATCTACGACGTTTTCTGGCTTGGTGTCAGGTACCTCACAGTGCCACCCAACCACAGTGTGTTTGTGGAACGTGTGGAAGATCTGTGTTTTGTGTGTGTGTGTGTGTGAGTGTGTGTGTGTGTGTGTGTGTGTGTGTGTGTGTGTGTGTGTGTGTGTGTGTGTGTGTGTGTGTGTGTGTGTGTGTGTGTGTGTGTGTGTGTGTGTGTGTGTGTGGGTGTGTGTGTGTGTGTGTGTGTGTGTGTGTGTGTGTGTGTGTGTGTGACTGTCAAAAATCAAGAGGGGTTTATTTAGAGTGAGACTCTCCCTGATTACTCTGTACGCGTCCCAGTCTGTGCGTGCGTGCGTGCGTGCGTGCGTGCGTGCGTGCGTGCGTGCGTGCGTGCGTGCGTGCGTGCGTGCGTGCGTGCGTGCGTGCGTGGGTTTGTGTGTGTGTTTGTCCATGCCTCTGTGTAAATACACGCAAGCAAGTCCTTGGATTCGTCTGTGCAACACCGCATATCTCTGTGTGCACAAGTACGAGCATGCTAATGT
Organism: Gymnoscopelus braueri; assembly: GCF_963280865.1. Classification (NCBI taxonomy): domain Eukaryota; kingdom Metazoa; phylum Chordata; class Actinopteri; order Myctophiformes; family Myctophidae; genus Gymnoscopelus; species Gymnoscopelus braueri. The sequence continues at coordinate 20,313,543 of NC_137606.1, read as the reverse complement.
CTGTCTCTGTGGATCTGTACAAACGCTTAGAGATGCAGACAGAAGATTTAAGTCATTACATTAAGGAAAGCAACCCACCCATCCCCTCCAACTCCCTCTCTCTCTCTGAGAGTCCAACCAGTGGTGTGTTCTACCGTGGTACGCTGTATACGCAGTATGGCCTGCAGATTTTTTTTTGTCGCCACCGTCTACATCCAAAAACTGTTCAAAACAGCGTATCTGATACGCTGATACGGTCTGATACGCTACTGCCCAGGAGTGGCTGGGGGGCAGCAAGAATGTGTCTAGTCTAACTCTGAGTTGATGGCTTATCATGTGTGTAGCTATTGTTCTTGAGGTGATAAGTAATGGCTGCGACGGAATTCACACATTAACTCAACGACCTGCCTGATTAGAGTACTTCATTAGTATTCGCGTATGCGCGTCATAGCACAGCATAAAAGGCAATGAAATGTTGGTTTTAGTTCAGTCTGCGCCTGACTCTTGGAAACGAAGATGGGACCACGACCACCGCCAAAAAATAAGCAGTTCTTTCAAAGCGATCTGTTTAAGAGTTTCGCTGCAGCCCCGGCTTGTAAGCGTCCTCTTACCCCATCTGATGCGTCTCCAGAACGGCCTCCGTCTGCTGCAACAGAGACACCACTGTCCCAGACAGAGCATCTATTTATAACAATCCTTGTGCTCTTACATGGTAGTAATCCTTGCTTTGCATTGAAAATGCATCTAAGGGTAAAAGCAGCTCGGAAGAGGTTGAGTTCAGGTGATTAACATCAGAAACACTAGAAAATCAGTACAAAGCATATTGCGTGTGGGCAAAATGTTTACATTAAAAAATGTTGTGGGCCGCAAATTTTTTGCATAGACGCGCGCATGTGCGCATGCCGTGCGTGTGGGAGGCAGGGAATAATCATAGTATACCCTCCAAAAAAATCTAGAACACACCACTGAGTCCAACAGTGTTTGAACGGTGTTCACTTTGTAAACAGACTTCAGCTCCAACAGCAATGACTAGGTAGTTGAGCCGTCGGGAGGTTGCAGCATGATTCACTGGTGGTGATGATGTCATCTCCTCAGTGAGCTGAATCACAAGTGTCACTCGCTGAAATTCCTGTCTTCTGTCATCGCTATCGCCCAAGATGGAGCTCTGCACACGTTACACTTTCCTGATGAAATGCCTTACTGTATGGTGAAAAGAAGGCTTCCTGGCTTCCTGTATGTGTTTTGGACGACATGCTGTTGTCTTCAACCTCCCCAGGCCAACAAGAGGAAGTTAGCAGCAACAGGGTCCAAAGAATAACAAAGACATCCAACTGTAAATTTTTCTTTTAATTTAAAAAAAAAAACTCTTTATTTTCAGGTTTCAAAATGTTGTTAGACATGACATACAATCAAATAGTACAAAAAATCAGCAAGAAAAATTGCAGTAAAAATATAACATACAGATAATCATACAAACAAACAAAAAACTGAAACAAATAAAAAGAGGTCATGGGACATTCGGTACCGCAACTGTCAATTCTGAGGTGAGGTTTTTAGTTTTTTACCCCAACAGCTCATTCAACAGAAGAGATTGTACCACTGCTAGCCCAAAAGCTGAGCAACATTGCTGTGCTTTCACCAGTTCAGTTCAGCCCTTCCCCTGAGGTAAGTAGAGGCATCACTCACTGAGCTCACTGCAGCCGCTCTGTGGATGGCATCATAAACACCATGTGATGTACAGAGATGGAGGCACATGGAGGTTTGCTAGCTATTGTATTCTCATCAAGTCTCTCTCTGTCTCTCTCTTTTCTCTAGTTCTCTCTATCTCTCTCCTAGTCTCCTTTCATCTCTTGACACTGCTCTCCTCCCTTTCTCTCCTTCTATTCACCTCTCCCAGTATAGGCAGGGCATTTCATTTCCTCCCCCTCCCTCTCGCTTTCCATCTTTCTTCCTCCACCTCGTTCCATCTCTCTCCCAAATCTCTCGCCCATGATTCTATCTCTCTTTCGCGCTCTCCTTCTCCTTGCCCCCCCCCCTCTCTCTCTGTCCCTCTCCAACACGTTCTCCTTGCACCTCTGAGCCTCTGTGCCCTCCTACCTCAGTGGTTCCCAAACTTGAAATAGCCAATCTACAAGCTCACAATGCGCATTGTGAGCTTGTAGATCAGCTATTTTCACTACTCCTTAAAAGATCATTTCATTTGTTTATGGACATTTTTGTCTCCGCCAGGCCGAAGGCATGGTGGAGAGTATGTTTTACCCTCCGTGTGTGTGTCCGTCTCAGCCAAGCTAACATTGGTCAAGCTTCACGTGACATCACAATATGTAATATAAATAGGTAAGACAGGATTAATCAGGAACAGTACTCGCCTGGCGGAGACCTTTTCTAGTTATTTATAACTTATTTAGAGCACATTTTCTAGTTATTTATGTTTTGAGAATTGAGAATGAGAATGGGATGAGAATTTTCTTTAATGTATAAACAATTTTAGTTTTTTTTGTTGTTGAAATATTTTTTTTTAAATCTAGGAAATGGATAAAAGGGAATATTTACACGTGACACATACTCTACATACACTCTCTCCGTGTGGAGGAGGGGGGAGGGGTATGTATGGTAGAGGAGGGAGGTGGGTCAGGGCTCAGCATGGTGATGACCTGAGGTGGGCCTGTCGAGGTGTTGTTGCTATGGCGCCCCACCGCTGCCTCTTGACAGCAGCCAGGGCCTGTTGAGCTGCCCAGAGCAGGAGAGGCCTGTCAAACACACACACACACACACACACACACACACGCACACGCACACGCACACGCACGCGTACGCGCACGCACACACACGCACACGCACACGCACACGCACACGCACACGCACACGCACGCACACGCACACACACGCGCACACGCACACGCGCACGCACACACACACACACACACTTTTCACGAATGCACATAAAAAGCGTCACATGAACTATAGTTGAACAGGTTCACAGAGAGCTTGCTGCCCCCACAGTACTTGAGTCAAAGTATAAATACTACTCAACTACAAAGTTTGAGATAAAGTACTGGAGTACTTGCTTTAAAAAAAAATTACTCAAGTATTCAAAAGTACACATTTTAATATCAGTGCACTGCTGTATTTAGAAAATAAAAATAAAAGTGAAAATAGCAGATCTACTGGCTTAGCTTGGTTATATCATAATGCACTTTTTCCCTTCCTAGAATTGTAATGGGGTCAAAAGTACAATATTTGTCTTTGATATGCAGCAGAGTGAAATAATAACAATAATAAGTAAAGTACAGATACTCAAAAGATGTACTTAAGACAGTACTCAAGTAAATGTACTTATTTACTGTCCACAACTGCACACACTCACACACACACACACACACACACGCGCAAGCAAACACGCACTCATGCTCACGGCAGACATAAACAGATAGGTGTACATGCACATACAGCTGGCCGTGCACGCGTGTGCACTGAGCACCTGCACGGGCCGCCGGTGAAAATAAACATATTTGCCTGAGCAACAGAGACACCCAGACAAACTGACAGCTGCCCACATATTTGCTTTAAATAAGCATATTCAAACACACAACAGATGGAGAGAGGGAGCTCGTGGAAGTCACAGCACGTATCTAAACACACAGCGCAGTACAGTTGCACCATGGGACAAATGTGCGTGTGCGGGTAACAAACTATGTCAGCCTGTCGCCAAACATACAGCTACAGAGCCATGTTGTGCACAGATGCAGCATGTGCTCCCTCTCTTTTTATCTCACTGCAGTGTTGCCAAGGCTTATTATACGCAACCTTGGGCTTGTCTTTCTGCAATGTCTCTTGTAAATATTGGTAGTTGCAGGTTGCAGGGTTTAGTTGCTTATTTGGGCTTGCTTCCTAATGTAAACCAGTGGTACTCAGACCTTTTCATGTCAAGGCCCCCCCAATTAATATGTATTTGGCCACCATGCCAGGGACCCCCATACAAGATCTGTGTTGTTCAAATCTTTCAAAAAATATATTATATATATCTTTTTTTTCTCCAAGATTTCTGAAAATAGCAGGTGTACAGGTGTACTGTACAAGCTCACAACGTGTCGCATTGCGACGTGTTGTGATTTTGTAGATCTGCGATCTTTCTAAATAGCCTTGCTGATGCACGTATGGGTAAAAGTAAAAACTGATTTTGATGCTATATTAACTCATTTTTCTGGGGACCGCCCTGTGTGTGCGATCATGTGGCCTAGTCGCTTCTTTTGGGCTTGTTTTCGCAGACCTGTCTGCTTGTTTCTCTCACTAAATCTGGCAAGCTGTGTGAGTGTGTGTGTGTGTGTGTGTGTGTGTGTGTGTGTGTGTGTGTGTGTGTGTTGTGTGTGTGTGTGTGTGTGTGTGTGTGTGTGTGTGTGTGTGTGTGTGTGTGTGTGTGTGTGTGTGTCTCTCTCTCTTCTCTCTCTCTCTCGTCTCTCTCTCTCTCTCTCTTCTCTCTCTCTCTCTCTCTCTCTCTCTCTCCCCCTCCCTCTCTCTCTCAAGGGTGTTGCAATTGGCCCCCAAATAATTGGCAAAACACTAAGATTGTACGATAATATAATATAGAAAAATGTTTTCATTGTGATACCGACATACAGTATATAGGATTAGGAATACAGTATTAGCTCCATTGATCCAAGCCGGAGCACAGTCGATTGATTGATCATTAAAATATACATGAAAATGCATGCGGCATCTGTACAGCTATACAAATGCACATACACATGCATATACTGTACGTAGATATTTGCATGCTTATTTGCATGCACGCAACCGTGCACATGCGCACACACACAAGCATCTAAACAATGCTACTACTGACTGAAAGACATGCATAGCAATCACATCCATAGAAAGGCGAGCGCAATCAGGGCCACTCAAACACACACACACACACACACACACACACACACACACACACACACACACACACACACACACACACACACACACACACACACACACACACACACACACACACACACACACACGCGCGCGCACACACACACACACACACAGGTAGCGCCTCACCGCCAAAGTAGCAATTACCCACCCAACGCAGTGAGATAGGAGCTGCTCTGCAAACCAGCCCTGCAGCTGCCTGTTAGTACTTATGTAAATATCGTGCAACACTGTATCTAGCCAATCTGAAGAAGAATGGTAGACTGGGTGTGTGCATTATGTGTTCATCTGTGCAGGAGATGAACGCAAAAGGCTTGTGTGTGTGTGTGTGTGTGTGTGCGTGCGTGCGTGCGTGCGTGCGTGCGTGCGTGCGTGCGTGCGTGCGTGCGTGCGTGCGTGCGTGCGTGCGTGCGTGCGTGCGTGCGTGCGTGCGTGCGTGCGTGCGTGCGCGCGTGCGTGCGCGCGCGTGTGTGTGTGTGTGTGTTCATCTGCGTAAGGATCAAAGTAGGGGTTAGTGTGCGTGCATCTGCGTTTATTATCTGTCTGTACACGTCTGAGAGTCTTTGGGTGTGTATGCTTGTTTTGATTTGTGTAGGGATTAAGGAAGCGGCTACTGTGTGTGTGTGTGTGTGTGTGTGTGTGTGTGTGTGTGTGTGTGTGTGTGTGTGTGTGTGTGTGTGTGTGTGTGTGTGTGTGTGCACTTTTTAGATGAAGACAGCAGTCATTTCCTTCTGATGAAATTGGGAGGCAGAGAGAAGGTGAAGGTATCCTGATGAGACAGCACTGTGCCATAATACAGAATAGAATACAAACATTTGGGAGACAGAAACTTATTGGAGAAAACACAGCTCTAAAGAAGCGAACATGAATTAGTGGTGAAAGGGGAACGTTCTGGATTTTCGGACATTTGCCGAAAACTTTGCATTAAATCCAAGAGCACCGTCCGACTGGGCTAGGCATGCCCATATATATGTATGGTTTATCTGTCCACTGAAACTGTTGGTCTGACTAACTTCCCACTCGGCACCGCACACTCTCGGGTCATATGGGACACACGCGCCAAGCTTGAGGTCAATCAGTCAGCACCCAAGTTTTGCCCGGGACAGACACACAAACAGACATTTCGTGAATTTATAGATTTATTTATAGATTCATAGATTTCTGATATAGATATGCAAGTTGTGCTGTGGAATTAGTTGGTCAGAGCTAAATGATTCTGTAAAGTTCATTGACATGACTTAATCACCATCTACTGTAACGGTAGCTGAATTGTGCCTTGCCTTGCCGATGTTAGTGATGACTCTCTTGTTGACCAGATTGTCAGATTTCATTGATTGTAGAATGAAAAAGTCCAACTTGTCCAGAATTAGTCAAACTAACAGAGATTGTCACCTCTGGTCTGTCAACACAGGAGCATTATCAAATTGTGTATAGCCAATATACCAATCAAATGTACTGAATTGCAGCATAGCAGTTTACATCAAATGATCAGCTACAGCCAGACAAATTAGTCAACCTATACAATTACTGCAATAAATCTGTGCCTCTATTCAATAAGCCTGTAGGATCTTCGCTGCTGGAGCATTTAAGTTGGTTTGAATGTTTTATTTTGAAATACAACAGGATGCCATTATGCCAATCTGGTCTTAAGGTCTTCCACTATGCACTGGTTGAGGAACTACTTTGTAGATTGAACCCAGTATGTGCTGATGGTCACAATTCAAGCTACATGGCGATTTCTATGGGAGATACCCAAGGCTCAGCTTTAGGACCTGTCTTTTTCAATTTGTATAAATAACAATGGCAAAGACATACTTACAGCTGAAGTGCATCTTTAAGCAGATTATACAATAGTCTACTCAGTTGCCTTTTCTCTGACATATAGGCTAGTGATGAGCTACTACCTTTAAACAGCTGCAGGCCTATTATTGTATGGTCTGAAGTTGGTTCTTAAAGGTGCAGTTCACACAAAATATGGGGGGGAAAACGACGACAACAACAACAATTATTCCTCTTACCAAGTGCTCTATAGATCCAGATCATTCTGGTCTGATTTGCCGTGGTTTGGAGATTTCTGTTGTAAAGATGTCTGTGGTCACCCCAATACAATGGAATTCAATGACATTTGGTTTGTGGTGTTCAAAGCACTAAAAAGCTGCATTTGAAATACTCAATAGCAACGTTTTTCTTTACTTTGTTACTCACAGCTCTTATACAACATAAGCTTTGTTTTACGTATTGAACAATTATGTCAATGTCTGCACTTTATAACCACATAATTTCACACATTAGGCCTACAATACGACATCACGCTGTGACCAGCATCCACTATGGCAAGTGGCATGCAAGTGGCAGGGCGGCCAGCCAGACAACTGGAACCCATCAAGAATAGAATAAAATGCACTCACTGACGACAACAGGGCCCACTGCGGAGCACATATCTCCACCCAGAGGTAGAAAGTGACATCGTAGGGATCATCATGTGCAGCATTGCGTCAAATGCACTCTGTGTAGGCAAGCTCTATGTGCTGATAATCACCGGAATCATCTGTAACAGCAATTTATTTCATGTCCCTGTGTGTTTTAATTTGTTTTATATAAAAAAAACCTAACCAAAAAGTCATTACTGTACACAGCTATCCGTGTGTATTCTTATTTTGACTACTGGCCTTTGTGGATGTATGCACGTACATTGAACCTGTCAGAAATTGCAAAAGTAAATATGATAATGTTACTTGTGGTACTGTAAGTGTTTAGTTTCGTTTTTTTTGGAACATGTAGTGGTAAATCTCGGATTACATATTGGAATAAAAAGTGCTCATGCATGGGCTTGAAAAAGTTGGTTACCACTGCTCTACACAATAAAATCCTGAGTGTTACTTTAACTCTGAGAGGTGTTCCATTTGTACACTCCCATGAGTTCAATTAACTCCCAGGCTTTCCCTGTGTAACAGCTTAATAATACCTGATATGCATCATCCCTCCCAGACCCAGACACAAACATTTACCAGCGTATCTACCAGAACTTCCCTTCCATCTGTTTACAGAGATCCTAGGAGGTTTTAAGGTAGCAAACTAATGATTGACAGGCTCTTGTTTGTCACAGTTCAAATGTGTGTGAGTGATAAGAGGTGATAAGGCCCCCCCCCCGCCCCCACCTCGCTGAGACCTCACAACCTTTCTCATGTGACTATATGCTCGTTGCCGGTCGCGTGACTGATCAGTGAAGGGGGGGCCCTGTCACCCTCTGGCTGAGATATTTGATCTGTGAATCAGCCAGTCGCTTGTGCTCAGAGACGGCCATGTTTGGATCACTGTTCTTGACATCAGTGGAAAAAAGTGTATTGCGGTCAGAGGAGAAATTTGGAATTATGGGACACGTGACAATTTCTCACATTGGCCTTGATAACTTAGGAAAAACCAGGAAAGTTCACTTTCAAAAAGGATTACCGTAAAAAGAAGTAACACAGAGTCAGTCTTAAATAATAATCAGGTTTACTCAATTATTTGCACAGGAGAGACAAGGTGGCACAGCATCAAAATATTCTCTACTGGTAATACAAAATGTACATCAATATAACATGCAGTTTATCTTTCATTAAGCCCACCCCACAATATAATATCAACATGAATAGGGGCGAAGGCTCATCTTGGTGGCAAGGTTGTCTGTGCTAAGGCATCATGGATAAACTGTAGCCACAACTTTCATGGGTAAGAAAGAGTAGGCCAGGGAGCAAGGACATCTTATATCAGTAGTTACAGAACTGTCCCTTCTGAGCAAATACATCATACTTTATGCAATTATCCAAAGTGATACAATACAGTAATCATAATCTAATACACTATGGATTATAAATTATCTATCAGGCCTATTGATCATATTTATTAAACAATAGGTTGTTTAATCTATAAATCACTGCATTGCATTAACCTCTCTCTCCTCGCCCTATTAGTGTTTGTGGATACACAGTATACTAGGTTGCTAGGTTTCAGTATGTAACATTGCTTTTTTTTATGTTTCATCCTTTTATAAGCTCGATAATCTTGTAATTCTATGAGACTATTTTCTTTTGTGTCCCGGTTGTCTCTCTGTGTTTTTGCAAACGTCATTTTATTTGTATGTATTTTTACGGGGCCAGAGCTCAGCTCTGGACCTGTCTTAATGTTCCCCTCTTTTTTCTTCTGCCACTTTTCGCAGTTCTGGCTGAACCGTGCATACGCTTTTTACGAAACTTGGCCATATGGTAGATGGTCATGAAAAACTATCAAGAAATAATTCTCACAATCTTTCGTCAAAAGGTGGCGCTATAGCAAAATGCCAACTTTGAACAGGTACAACTCATGCCCTGTTTGACCTACAGCCATGAAACTTCAATATACATATGCGTCTACTCATGATCAACAACTTTCACACTCTGACTTTTGACCTCTGACCTTTAGATCTCCTCCTGGGATTTTTGAGTAATCTGCACGAAACGTTTTACACATGAACTTTGGACCTATGCCGACAAACAAGCAGCAAAGATTTTCCATAAGTGAAAAAATGAAGCTTTAATGAGCCAATGAATATTGCAGTTTTATGACAATTATTCATCTGCCCCTAACACATACATGCAGACTCACATTTCTTTGAAACTTTGCGGTAATGTTGAGGGTCATTCCAAATATCACTGAAACCAATCTTACTCCAATTGGTCAAAGGGGGGCGCTATAGCGATTTTTAAAAATGCAAACTTTAAACAGGCAAAAGTCATGCCTCGTTTGGCCGACAGCCATTAAACCTGCTTACACATGTGCCTTGACTCATGAGGAACACATCTATCACGTTGACCAGTAAGCTCCGCCCTTAGATTGTCCGCAATTTGGAGCAGTTTGAAAAACACTTAAGCTATTTGCGTGAAACTGTATCATCTGTGTGATCTCTTTTTTCACAGTTTCTGTCTGTTGGTCCAATGCCTTCTCCTTAAACGAATGCCTCACAACACCAAGGTTGCCAGTTCAAGCCTCACTTGATGCAGGCTTCATTAAAGTTGCATTGCACACAACATGACTGTATCAGTGAATACATGTGCAATTATTAAAAATAACATGAAATGCCTACATTATTTGTTTGTCAATTTTCTGACATAATTATGTTCTTGTAGAAAGTGAGCAACCGCAACAGTCCACCTGGCCTATTCCCATGGATTGGATCTACCCACCTCACCTGCTGTCATTCCCTCTCAATCCATAATCACACCTGCCCTCCCTCCCTCTCCCCCTCTCAGTCTCTCCCCCTCTCTCTCTCTCTCTCTCTCTCTCTCTCTCTCTCTCTCGTCTCTCTCTCTCTCTCGTCTCTCTCTCTCTCTCTCTCTCATCTCTCTCTCTCTCTCTCTCTCTCTCTCTCTCTCTCTCTCTCTCTCTCTCTCTCTCTCTCTCTCTCTCTCTCTCTCATTCACCAGGTCAGGTCTGTTGGTCCAATGGCTTTTCGCTTAAGTGTGTGCCTTAGAACCTCAAGGTTGCCAGTTCAAGCCTCACTTGATGCAGACTTCATTTAAGTTGCATTGCACACAACATGATTGTGTCAATTAATGTGCAATTGTTAAAGATAACCTGAAATGCTTATTTGAGAGTATGTCTTTTCAATGTATGACATACTTCATTCTGAAAATAGCCGATCTACAATCTCAAAACTTTTCAGATAGCAACGTGTTTCTGAGCTGTAGATCGGCTGCTTTCACTGGTTCAATTTTATCTTCAACAGACAACCTCAGCCTAGACAAAGCTATAGCACTATAGGTAGTGTTGCAGCCTGTCATTCCGTAGGCTGAGGGTTCGATTCCTGTTAATGGCAATAGGTTGAGACGTCCAATCAATCCATTCTGCTTTCCATCTTTCTCTCTCTTCAATCTATTATGTTTCCATGTCTCTCTCTCTTCAATATATTCCGGTTCCATATCTCTCTCTCCGCCCTTACATTGTCCGCAATTTTTAGCAGTTTGAAAAACACTTAAACCCAGGATTTTTCAGTTATTTGCGTAAAATGGTATCATCTGTTTGACCCTCCGTTTTCACTGGATCAGGTCTGTTGGTCCAATGGCTTCCCGCTTAAGTGAATGTTTCACACATCAAGGTTGCTGGTTCAAGCCTCACTTGGTGGAGACTTCATTTAAAGTGCATTGCAAACAACAAGACTGTATTAATGAATACATATGCAATCGATAAAGATAACATGAATTGCTTATCTGAGAAGGTATGTTTTTTGCAATGTATGACATACTTCATTCTGAAAATAGCCGATCTACAATCTCAAAACTTTTCAGATAGCAACGTGTTTCTGAGCTTGTAGATCGGCTGCTTTCACTGGTTCACTTTTATCTTCAACAGACAACCTTAGCCTGGACAAAGCTATAGCACTATAGGTAGTGTTGCAGCTGTCAATCCTAAGGTCGAGGGTTCGATTCCTGTTAATGGCAATTAGGTTGAGATGTCCAATCAATCCATTCTGCTTCACTCTCTCTCTCTCTTCAATCTATTGTTTCCATGTCTCTCTCTCTCTTCAATCTATTCTGTTTCATGTGTCTCTCTCTCTCTCTTCAATCTATTCTGTTTCCATGTCTCTCTCTCTCTCTCTCTCTCTCTCTTCTCTCTCTCTCTCTCTCTCTCTCTCTCTCTCTCTCTCTTGAGGGGTGACCATAGCTGAGTGGTTAGTGAGCCAGAGGCCCTAGTTCCCCCAGGTACGATTCCAGGCCAGGCCAGCAAATGAAATTTGTCCCTGAGCAAGACTCTTAACCCCTAATTGCTCACAGGGCCCTCATTGGAAACAAGACCGCAAGGACTTTCATGAACGGACCTGTTAAAGGAATTATCCTAATCTATTCCATTTCCATGTCTCTCTCTCTCTCTCTCCGATCTACAATCTCACAACTTTTCAGATACAGTAGCAACGTTTTGTGAGCTTGTAGATCGGCTACTTTCACTAGTTTTCGTTCCGAGGAGACACAAAAATGCCTTTATTGGTAAATGTTTGTGAACCAGTGATCTAGAGTTGTTCGGGACACAGAGGCTTGGTTCATAATGGACGGAAATACTTATAATTATCAACAGACACTACCAGGGAGGCCATATATCTAGCTCAATGAGAAGAGAGGCAACCTCAGAAGTCCGTAGATTGCTGGTCCGACCCCTGTCCGCGACAATCTATTGAGGTGATCATGATTTGACATTCTTGTGTTTACACATACTGTTTCTTGAGGATAGGCTTAGGCGTTGTTTTACTGAGGTTAGGGTTAGTGAGGGTTAAAATGCTCATTTGTTAATTGCATGGTCTTCATTCTCTCAAGTTCATTCTTCTATGTTTCTATGGCTTATTGTGCATATTACTTATCATTGCTTCTTTCTGTTTTCTTTCTGCATTCCCTGGCCCCGCTTATCGCTGCTTGCAGCTATATTCAGTTTATTGTATTTTAGGTGGATGCTTACTGTATCGCTTTTCTCTAACTACCTGCATTAAATATGACCTAAAAAATGACATTGCACAATGTAGAGCCACTATGAACCTACTTACAGCTAATGCCTGATTTATACTTGGTTGGCACGCCGTGCCACACACCAAAATAGCCGATCTACAAGCTTACAATGCACTGCAATGCGTTGTGAGCTTGCAGATCATCTCTTTCCGGTGCACAACACCGGCACGCAACCAAGTATAATCAACCTTAAAAGCAGGTGTTCCATACATCTCCCCATCTCTCCTCTATATGTACACATATACCTTTGAGTGGAGTCCCCTGGGTCCCCCTCCCCTGCAACCTAACCTCCGTTCAGGCCCCCTCTCCTCCTCTCCATTTCTCCCTCAAAGGTTGCAGGTAAATGGGGTAATCTTCTGACCCATCGCCCCCCCTCTCTAGATGGATGAACCCAAGCCCCCTCCCCATCCTAGAGTTGGACCCCCCGCCTGCCGACTCCCAACAAATCACCTCACTCACTCCCCCCCCTCTCTTTTTCCTCATATCTAATCACAGTCCATTAGCCGCCCCATTAAAATTCTTTTGTCCAATTTGGGAGGAATGCTACCCTCGTGGAAAAACAGAACGCCACTACAATAGAGCCTTTTCAAAACGCCAGCGACTTTCAGTACTGAGAGTCACTGAGGACTGCACCCACCACCACCCCTACTGTTTCCAATCAGGGTCCCCGTCTGCTGTGTGTGTGTGTGTGTGTGTGTGTGTGTGTGTGTGTGTGTGTGTGTGTGTGTGTGTGTGTGGTGTGTGTGTGTGTGTGTGTGTGTGTGTGTGTGTGTGTGTGTGTGTGGGTGTAGCTTGGGTTGGCAAGTGGACATTGTTAATTCAAACAGTGACATCATTGCCCATTGTTGAATAGCACCATTATTCAAGGACGACACAACTTTTAGCGGCATTCCATGGGAAACTGCACGGGACTTTA
>NC_137606.1:20277717-20295217 GCF_963280865.1 Gymnoscopelus braueri | reverse complement strand
CTCTCACCCCCCATACCCCCCCCCCTGCTCACGACACTTACAGGTAACGACAACTAAAAAGGCTCACTTGTAGGGTAGTGAGTAGGTGAGAAGGTTCCCTGCTACATTTAATACCTTTTGACAGACCCTTCTCAGTTCTACCAATCGGTGTTAGCTAACCCATTATCTTCCTGCACTAGCTTCAGATGGGCTGTATTTAGCATCCCCCGGGGTTACGAGACAAACAACTACAGCTTGTGCGACCGGCAGATGTTTACTCTGTGAAAGTGGAGCATTAAAACTGTCCTCCAGTCAGTTTGGCTGTTGAATTGCCTGATCTTAGATCAGAGTCCTTGAAGCTTAAAGCAGCGGCATAGCAGTGGAGTGTTTATTGGGCGATGGGATGGGGGATGTTAAACAGAGGCTTTTGAAGATCAGTCGCGGCTAACTGCTTGATAACGAGAGAATGATTGGAGCCAGTGTGAGAGGAGAGGCAGGAGGCTACTCTGTGTCACTGGGGACCCGGCTGAAGAGAGCTTGACCTGCTGTGTGAGCCTGCTCATTCCACGCGGAGGAAAAGTACAATAAGGACCAAAGAACCACGTGTAATACCAAGGAAAAGGACTGTTTTTTTATTTACGAGAAAGATTACTTTAAAACGTGTAATACAAAAGACGTGTTGTTACTTGCCCATGGTAAAAGTATTCATGAGATTTCCTACATCACCACCTTCAAGCCAAAATCAAATCAAATTGGCACACAAGATATCTCATGATCTAATGGGCAACTTGCAGAACGAAGCTATTATTGATTTTGATGACCCCATGGCCTTTCCTCTCTCCCCAAACTTCCCGGTTGGGTGAACGGAGCAACTAGATGCTGCTAGTGGGTTTTTTAGATAGCTGCCTGTTTATACACATTTCTTATTTACACTCTAGACTTGCACTTGTATCATACAAACCTCTTTTCTTCATGTGTTTTTTTCTCATGTGTGTGTAGTCTTCGCCTCTTTATAATCGCTATCTGTGTGCATATTCTCATAACACAAACAGCAGTTTAAATTAATGCAAATTAATCGCACAAAAGAATTGCCCACGGTGTATGCAGACTGGTCCATACATACACAACCCGGAGAGATTTGAAATCGTCAACCGGAATGAACAGACGCATCACCAAAATAAAAGTTTGATGTGAAATAATCGTATTTTTTAATTGCGTCGCTCCTGGTGTGTAATGACCTTAACTTTACCTCTTTACATTAAAGTGATCCAGCAGGTAGGGGTTTGGTGTCTTAGAGATTACAGTGATTCAGCTAATAATCCAAAGTGACGTGCAGCGAGTGAGCAGGTAGGGGTCTGGTGTCTTGCTCAGAGACATGTTGACAGGGCATATGGTTGTTGATGGACACACATGCTGTCTGTGACCTTCAAGTTACGTGACTGTATCTCTGACGGCGCTGCCCTACCAACAACCTTTATATTTTCTACAACAATAGTTGGGACAAAATATACAGTAGCCTAATAACTACTGAGTCACTTAACCACAAAAAATATAAATTGTTTAGAAAATTGCTGATCTATAAGTTCACCGCAGTGTGACACTTTGTGAATTTGTAGATGTGCAATTTTTGAATAATTTACAAAATCTTTCAAATAATTTATATATTTTCTCTTATAATGACATGACCAAAATTGGGATGCCAGGGATAAAGTGGATAAGAACTGACCAAATTTGTATTTGAAAATGTATTTAGGACCACGAAAATGCATGTTCACAAGTATTTTAGCTATATATTTTTGGTTACTCAAAATCTCTGATACATGAGTGCTATACGTTTCTGACCATTTATGTATTTTGAGACAGAAAATGGTTTATTTTCCTGTGTGGTCTGTCTGTGTACATTATAACATATCAAACTGACTTAAAGAGCACGTGGCACTTCCTGCTGTCTTCATGGTGTTGCTGAGTGTGTGTGTGTGTGTGTGTGTGTGTGTGTGTGTGTGTGTGTGTGTGTGTGTGTGTGTGTGTGTGTGTGTGTGTGTGTGTGTGTGTGTGTGTGTGTGTGTGTGTGTGTGTGTGTGTGTGTGTGTGTGTGTGTGTGTGTGTGTGTGCGCGTGTGTGTGTCTTCACCTATGTGTTGGTATGCAAGAGGTGGACACGCGTGCGTGCACACACACAAACATTCACACACTTGCAAATACGCACACATACAAGCAAACACATGCATCCATTACAAATCCTCCCCAGCACACACACACACACACACACACACACACACACACACACACACACACACACACACACACACACACACACACACACACACACACACACACACACACACACACACACACACACACACACACACACACACAGTGTGATACGGACTGCCTCCTATCTATCATTCTCCCCTCTGACCTCCGTCAATGGAACAGATCATCCTTCAGACATTCAATACATACCTCAAATATCTTCTCCCTTTGTTTGGGCTCTGTTATACACAAGGATGACCCAGGACCCATGTTGTAAGGAATGTATAGATCATTTGTTGGCATAATTCCATTATACAGTAAGAGAAAATACTGCTGTATCACACAGTCATATATCGTATATCGTTGTGCCAACAATATACAGTATAAATACAATCAGTAGTGGAAAAAGTACTCAAATGTTTTACTTAAGTAAAAGTATCAATACTGCAATGTAGAAGTACTCTGTTACAAGTAAAAGTCCGGAATTAAAAATGTGCTTGAGTAAAAGCACAAAAGTATTGGTATCAAAATGTATCAAAAGTACCAAAAGTAAAAGTACTAGAATGTTTGAAAATAGCAGATCTACGAGCTCACAACGCGTTGCTTTGCGACGCGTTGTGAGCTTGTAGATCGGCTATTTTCAAAAAGCCTAGGTATAAAATAGGGCTAAAGTGGTTAATGCATGTTTTATGATGTAATCATTTATATCTGCAAAGTAACCAGTAACTAAAGTTTTCAAATAATTGTAGTGGAGTAAAAGTAAAATATTTGCCTCTGAGATGTAGTGGAGTAGAAGTAAAAGTATAGACAATTGGAAATACTCCAGTAAAGTAAAAGTACCTCAAAATTGTACTTAAGTACAGTACTTGAGTAAATGTACTTAGTTACTTTACACCACTGAATACAATAGTATATGCAGTATAACTATATAGTATAATTATATACAGTATAACTATACAGTACAATAGATGTGGAAATACAGTACAACTATATACACACAACATCCACAGTTTGATTTCAATAGAGCTGTGTTGTTGTTGTATTGTTGCCCGGGCTTTCCAGTTCAGATAAAGCAAAAATCACCTAAAAAATACATACGACCAGCGTCAGGTACGCTGATAAGCAAGAGAAAACTATGCTGGTGCATTCCTATTCCATTGTACTGTATATGTATCACTTCATATGAAAGAATAAGGCCTGCAGGTCTACAAATGAAAACCTAATAAAGTATACTGTAGCCCCCATTGTGTTGGCTACTAGCACGAAGTCACATCACGGTATACCACAGCAGGGAACTGAGCAAACGTAACTAACACATATTTTCGACTTCAAGGGTTTGAAGAAAAAACACAAAATAAAAAAAAACTAACTAGCAAACAAAAATGTGATTTTCACAATGTAGCCGTAAAAAAGCACAAGACATGATATACATTTACAAATGAGTCAACATTGGCTTTGAGGGAGGAGGTTTCATTGACGTTTCAGGGCTGCAGCGCTCTGGGGCTTAACCAGTGGATTTTCAAATCAAGCTTTGTTATTGCAGGAGGCCAGGGGGAGAACAGATGCTTCACTCATTCAATCATGCATGTCACGCTCCGTCTCTCGACCGCTCTCTCTCTCTCTCTCTCTCTCTCTCTCACTGCCTCTCTCTCTCTTTTATTCCGTTTTTTCTCTGCGTGTCATTGTATCTATATATCGTTGCTCTCGGGCAGAAACCGCTTATCGCCATATTTTAACGCCCTACTTGATCATACTACAGCGTCACACAAAAGCATCAAAAGTAGCAAAAGTATCTACAAGCTTGAAACGCGGCGCGAAGCGACGTGTTTTGAGCTCGTAGATCTGCTACTTTTGATATTTTTGAATTTGAATCCTGAAAAGTAACAGTTTTAGATATGTGGTTTACCTTGTATGTCGAAAACTGTTCCAAAAAATCGTGAAAGTAGCAGATCTACAAGCTCACAAGGCACAAGGCATCGCATCGAGACGCGTCGTTAGCTTGTAGATCTCTTATTTTCACTACTTTTGTGCAACACTCTTGTATGATAAAGTAGGGTATTCATTTAGGAAACAACAAAAAGTTGAAATATGGAGTACAAGGTTTCTACACAACAGCAACAATATATTGTGTATGCATGTGTGCACACACACGCGCGTTGATGTGCCGTGACAGACCTGTCACTCTTGGTTCAATAAACCCTAAAGTCCAGTTTATAGACGACATACACAGAAATTACCTTTTACATGCGCAAGGCATCTTTATTGACAAACAAGGGAGATTCCCTCTATACTATGTGAATAACAGAACAGCAAATTAATGATATTAAAACAATACGACCTGATATATCACGAAGGCAATTCGCTCCACATCTAAGTCTGCATGCAAACAAGCGTTCGGTTGAGCGCCTGGAGAATTCTGAGGTTTTTATCTATTACATTCAGTATATCAACGCTGTGGCTATCAAGGCCTGTCTTCTGACTGCACTCTATAAAGTAAAGGTTGACGGCCCAAGGTTCCACAATGGACCATCAAGCCCTCCTTGGGTACGAATTTAGTACCCACAACAACACAAGATTAAAATCTAAACAGTACTTTATAGAAATTCTCCACTTGCATAACATATTTCATGTTTAAAAAATCAGGTCCCATTTTTCTCTTTTTGAGTCATGTGAGCCGAGGAAAACCCTTTTCTTTGAAGGGGAAACTCTGAACTAGGCTGGGGCAGTCCCAAACCTACCATCTGGACATGAGCTCTTATTGGGGACAATTACATCATTTGATTCCATATCGCATTGCTAAACTTAGGGTCCCTCAGTGGGGCATTCCCACTGAGTTTTCCTTTACAAGCAACTATTCTAACATGTATAATATAAATATATATTTAAAAAAAAAAAAAAAAAAAATCTCTTGTTATCTCTGTGTGCATTTTTGGTTTCTTCTCCAATTCCTCTGGTTGAGGTGGTCACTTTTCCGAGCCCGGAGGAGGAGGTTCCGACAGAGCCCAAGACTAGCCCCCCCCCCCCCCAACCCATCCAGCGCCATTAACGAATGTACTTGGCACTGAATGAGCTAAGAGACGGAGGTCCCACTCCCGAGCCCCCCGGGTCCGTACCCTCCTGGGGCCTGAGACCGGAGCCCCCCGTATTATACACAGGGGCCCCAACCCCCAAGCGCCAGTCAGATCCGTACCCTCCTTGAGGTCGAAAGTCGGGGCGTAGATATCGTGCAGGGGTGTTCTTCATCAAGTTCAGCATGGGGGCCCAGGTGGCAATATAATGTTTCTGTGGTGTGTATTGGGATCACTCTGTCACTGCTCTCTTACCACTTGCCATTTGCGAAGGGCAAGACAGCCTATTTTAATGTGCCTAAAGCTGCCAGGGAGATCGCTACGATCAGATTATGTCCCCCAACATTACTATCAAAATCAAAATCAAAATTAATATGTAATCTGGGGTCGTTCAGTGGCCTTGGGCAGCATAGATGTACCCCATGAAACAATGGTATGTTCCTGTCTGGCTGAGAGTGATATTGGTACTACTCAAATTAAATGTGTAGTGTCCCTCCTTTATCTAAAAAAAAAAATATATGGTGGGGGTTTGATGGTGAGTCTTTGCTCTCTGTATGCAATCACTGAAATGTCTCTGTAATGGTCACTCTGCCATAAGTCTAAGCACATTCATTTAACAAAAATGAACGGCAACATTACAACACTTCGACATGTAACTTTAGTCACTTAACATTATACTATGTAACTCAATATCAATATTCTATTATACTATACATATGCTATCATATTATTTCCCTCCTTGACCTGACACCGGTCAGGGCACACAGCATAGGAATGTGCAGAGGCCAGGGTGCCACCCTCCTTTACCTTCACTAAATGTAAAATGGTTCAAAGACTCATCTATAATTATTCAATCAAATTGATATTGCACTTAAAGTAACATGTAATTGGAGACACAACAAAACAACTTTCCTGTGCTTTATGCACAGGTCAATTGACATTATTCTCGGGCTGTACAAAATTGTACAATTCTCTTCTGCAACCCATGACCTGTTTCAGAGAACACACTTAACTCAACTGCAACAGAAATCAACTACCTTTCAATTCACGTAACAAAATTTAGATAGGGCCTTTATGATATTTTGGTATCTTGTAAGAGCCTAAATGTCCCCAGTAGGTATGATATCTATTGTTTATGTTATAAACTTATCTTGCTATGGTTCACCCTGTCCACCCTACCACAGTGTGATCAATTTATCGCTCCAACAATCCATACTCTCCTAATGCACACTATTTATGTTTCTCTTCGCTTAAATAATTTTATTACTCTGCCATTCATGTGCCACTAAAATCATCTTAATGTCCTCCCTTAATTTTTCTCTACATGTAATGTCTTTATTCAAAAATTAAAATATGTTCACTGCTAATAACTTAATTAGTCGTTACATGTGCCTTCATAGTTTCAGATTGAGACGTGCATGCCTCTGAAAAGCATGTGGAAATATTTTAAATGACGAACGCTATTCATTAACATATCTCACTTAATTTATTATCAATTAACTTATATTGGAATACTAGCACTCATTAAAAAATGTCTTGATTGGAGAACACAGCATGTTTCCGTTCCGTTAACTAATGTGAGATTAGTCCTGCATAATTTAGTTTAATTTGGAAATATTTTTAGTTTGGTTGTGGCAACCTATTTAACACTAGACATTACACCAGCTTATCACGTCAATTTAGTTTTTGTCCACTATTTTCAATTATGTTAGTCTACGATGGCACTACACATAAGATGTAATATTAATTTACTAGTGGGGCACTATTATTATTTTATCTTTTGAAGCTTCAATCTATGCAGAATCAAGGTTCACTTATAATGTATTAGTGCAACTCTTATGTGTCAAAACGTGTACTGTATGTCTAATAAGTATCATGTTTCACACTTCTCTAGTGTCTGTTTTTTGTAAAAATGTATTGTGTCCTACCTAGAGCGATAGAAAATGTATTTGTTTACACATGTCGAGGCCCCGACAACAACGATTAGCAGTAAGTCAACCTTGCTTCATATATTCCACTCCTTGCTTCGAAAGTGTGTCCTTCCCCATGGCATAGTAGTTCCAGTGTCTGTAACAGATAAAAGTTTGTAAAAAGTCATGCAAGCTTTCCCAAGGCTTGCTCTCTGGTCGCCATAGGTCACTGGAAGTGAGTCTCGTGAACACTGCAGTTTGCAATGTTGGTGCCCCTCTGCATCAGCATGTCGATCAAACTGCATTATATCGTGGTCTTTCACATGTCTCTTTCAGTTTTCATTCAATGCACTTCAAGTGCATGTTTCCAGTTCATAGAACGAAAATGACCGTCCACCAAACATTGTTGCAGTCCCCGAATGTGAAACAAACCCACTTCTAAAGTCTGAGATAGTAGTTTTTAAAAAAAAAATATATATATATACAATACATATATGTAATGATAGTGTAAAATAATTGCAGATACAGTGTATGTGAGACCATAAGTTAATTTCTCTTTTGATAACAGTGTAAGTGGCACACTCACTATCGTGCACCACGCCTAATATGTATTTCTCATTCTAAATTCACTTAAGTCTTTCGAACCTCCCCACCGGGGCGCAGTCCCAGGCTAGACCCCTTTCCACTTGAGGTCTACACCCAGGTCACCCTGGATAGAGAGTTCAAGTCTCCTGCTTCCCGGCGTCTTCTTTTCAAAGCCCACCGATCACAGGAGCATCACTCGCTTAGTAACTGTAGCACTCCGGCGGTCGCTTTCAGCTTGTGATGGCCTGACTGTACATTGAGCCGAACGCAGCGACCACACCCGCCTCCTGTCGGGGAGCACGCCATGGAATTAATGCTTTTTGCGATCCGACCGGCGGGTGACCCAGTCGATAGCGATCCCTTACCCGTAGGCGTGGTTGGCGCCCCAGGCAGGAAACCGACGGTCTTGTCCTGGCCCCGCTTGGCTACGGGAACCAGAATATTAACCGTTTTCACCCGCCTTGCCTGTAACCGGTGAGTCACGCACTCCCGTCCGGTTAGGTGTGGACTGTCATCCACGCACCATGTGCTGCCAACCCTAGGAGAGAGCGGCAGTCGGCACACCGACTAGACGGAAAACACAGCTAGGATGTTGATTCATCCTTGACAGAACACGGGGGCCTTCAGTCTCTCCCCAGCACTATACACTGTCTTTAACGTGCTCTGGGAGCCTTGCGACCCCGCTGCCGCCTGTTGGAGACAAGGATTGGGGAGCCTACCCCCTAACCTCATCTCCATTGAAGTGTCCTGGCCTTCCATTGCATGCACTGTCACTTGTTTGGTCTATCACAACTAATGTTTGCACTATCTGGACTCCAGAATGTGTCTCGCCACCAAGAGAGACTACTGGCCCTGGCACGGAAAGAAATGATGAGGTGTTCATTCAATGCCTAAGTAGGGTATCAATACTTAGAAGCTTTTGGGCTTTCTGTCATTTGCTTACATTCTTAAAATTATTATTATTATTATTATTATTATTACACTTATTATATATATATGTATTTATTTTAAACTAAAAACTCTACTATCTTATTCACTTAAGTCTTTCGAACCTCCCCACCGGGGCGCAGTCCCAGGCTAGACCCCTTTCCACTTGAGGTCTACACCCAGGTCACCCTGGATAGAGAGTTCAAGTCTCCTGCTTCCCGGTGTCTTCTTTTCAAAGCCCACCGATCACAGGAGCATCACTCGCTTAGTAACTGTAGCACTCCGGCGGTCGCTTTCAGCTTGTGATGGCCTGACTGTACATTGAGCCGAACGCAGCGACCACACCCGCCTCCTGTCGGGGAGCACGCCATGGAATTAATGCTTTTTGCGATCCGACCGGCGGGTGACCCAGTCGATAGCGATCCCTTACCCGTAGGCGTGGTTGGCGCCCCAGGCAGGAAACCGACGGTCTTGTCCTGGCCCCGCTTGGCTACGGGAATCAGAATATTAACCGTTTTCACCCGCCTTGCCTGTAACCGGTGAGTCACGCACTCCCTTCCGGTTAGGTGTGGACTGTCATCCACGCACCATGTGCTGCCAACCCTAGGAGAGAGCGGCAGTCGGCACACCGACTAGACGGTTCCACAGCTAGGATGTTGATTCATCCTTGACAGAACACGGGGGCCCTTCAGTCTCTCCCCAGCACTATATATTGTCTTTAACGTGCTCTGGGAGCCTTGCGACCCCGCTGCCGCCTGTTACCAGCAAGGGATTGGGGAGCCTACCCCCTAACCTCACTGGTCAAATTGGCGTAGTTTTATATTTAGTCTTGTTTGTCTAGAATCACTTCTGCTGGCTGGTCCTCCTATGAAAGTAAACACTGACTTTTTGTACAGCGAAAATATAATTACACAATGTAGTTGCCCCATACCTATA
Organism: Gymnoscopelus braueri; assembly: GCF_963280865.1. Taxonomy (NCBI): domain Eukaryota; kingdom Metazoa; phylum Chordata; class Actinopteri; order Myctophiformes; family Myctophidae; genus Gymnoscopelus; species Gymnoscopelus braueri. The sequence goes on along the minus strand of NC_137606.1, from coordinate 20,285,560 downwards.
AATACAGATTAATTTGAATATTTCGTATGCAAGCTCCTGTTTTCTTTATATTCTGCAGAATTTTCTGAAGAAACTAATTTATTTGAACGTAAATTCTCTCACTTCACCTCTGACCTCGCTTCTCTTTTTTTTTTTTTTTTTTTTTTTTTCCTCTTATTATTATTAGTATTATTTTTTTTTAATAACTGACTCCATTTCTCTAATTTACAGGTTTAATCACTTAATTTCAGACTGTTCATAACTTTAACAAAAATAACAGATCTACTTGCACAATGAGTCACTATTGAGCTAGCCTAAACAGCCACGGTTTCCAGTAATCATACTGGAGTAAATGTACAATGTCGGCTTCTGAAATGTACACTTCACTTAAGTCTTTCGAACCTCCCCACCGGGGTGCAGTCCCAGGCTAGACCCCTTTCCACTTGAGGTCTACACCCAGGTCACCCTGGATAGAGAGTTCAAGTCTCCTGCTTCCCGGCGTCTTCTTTTCAAAGCCCACCGATCACAGGAGCATCACTCGCTTAGTAACTGTAGCACTCCGGCGGTCGCTTTCAGCTTGTGATGGCCTGACTGTACATTGAGCCGAACGCAGCGACCACACCCGCCTCCTGTCGGGGAGCACGCCATGGAATTAATGCTTTTTGCGATCCGACCGGCGGGTGACCCAGTCGATAGCGATCCCTTACCCGTAGGCGTGGTTGGCGCCCCAGGCAGGAAACCGACGGTCTTGTCCTGGCCCCGCTTGGCTACGGGAACCAGAATATTAACCGTTTTCACCCGCCTTGCCTGTAACCGGTGAGTAACGCACTCCCGTCCGGTTAGGTGTGGACTGTCATCCACGCACCATGTGCTGCCAACCCTAGGAGAGAGCGGCAGTCGGCACACCGACTAGACGGTTCCACAGCTAGGATGTTGATTCATCCTTGACAGAACACGGGGGCCCTTCAGTCTCTCCCCAGCACTATATTACGTCTTTAACGTGCTCTGGGAGCCTTGCAACCCCGCTGCCGCCTGTTCTACTCAAGGGATTGGGGAGCCTACCCCCTAACCTCAAGTAGAAGTAAAAGTATTGAAAACTGGAACCACTCTAGTGAGATACAAAATGGGACCCTCAAAATGTACTCAAGTAGAACACTTGAGTAAATGTACTTCGTGACCTTGGCTTCCACCACTGAACCCCGTGCAGGCGGTTATCTTCCTTGTTTAAATTCCTAAGCAGGACAAAATCTCTAAACAAAATGCTTACGGAGCAGATTACACTATCCACTCACATGTACTTGGGTCAAGGTACCAAAAACAAAAAATGGTATCGGAGTGGAGTGAGACACCAACGTGAGAAGTGTTTAATAGGCAGCCTGTCCCCATTCACAATTTCTTAGATTTAACATGCACAAGTTTCCTTTTGAAAATAGCAGATCCACAAGCACGAAGTGCTTGAGATGAAATAGCTTGTGAGCTTGTAGATCGTCAATTTCCAAATGGCTGAGCTGTATGCAGGGCTGAAGTGGTTCTGCAGCAATTATCTACCACTTCAAAGTAAACAGTTACCAACGTTCTCAAGGTGTTTTGCAGGGGCAGAAGCACACTGTCTGCCTGTGAGATGTATGCAAAATGTAAAATGTAAAAATACAGATAGCTGTAAGGGCTTTTTAAAGTAACAATACCTCAAGACTGTACTTAAGCACAAACCTGGACCTCAGGAAGAATAGTCTCCACTAAGGTGTAGACTAGTGGATGCTCCTTAAAAAAACAACAACAAACAAACAGACAGGACTTACAGAGGCCTTCATTCATTCGGATGACGTACATATAACATACATATAAAGACACATATGACACACTGTAGTACTAATTAGGGGGCAACCCTAGGCTGCAGAGCCAGCCGTTCACGTCACCTCGCTCGGATGCTGGAGCTAAACATAACGTGCATGTAACCTGTAGTATTCTTGGGGGTCGCCCCTTAATGGCAGTCTCAGCTTAAACACAATATAACCTGTAGTATTTCCTTAGCCGCAGTCCCAGCTTTCACATAATATAACCTGTAGTATTTTCTTAGCCGCAGGTCCAGCTTTCACATAATATAACCTGTAGTATTTTCTTAGCCGCAGGTCCAGCTTTCACATGATAACACATAACGACACATAACGTACACAACTTAGGCTACACGCTATCTTCTCCCATGTACCCGTTGTGATTTGCGGTTTAGAGATCCTAGTAAAGGCCACTTATTGTATTGTCTCAGTAAACTGTTGGATCATAGAATACAGAGAGACAGTGTAGTGTCTCAGTAAACTATAGGACCACAGAATACAGAGAAACAGTGTAGTGTCTCAGTAAACTATAGGACCACAGAATACAGAGAAACAGTGTAGTGTCTCAGTAAACCATAGGACCACAGAATACAGAGAAACAGTGTAGTGTCTCAGTAAACTATAGGACCATAGAATACAGAGAAACAGTGTAGTGTCTCAGTAAACTATAGGACCACAGAATACAGAGAAACAGTGTAGTGTCTCAGTAAACTATAGGACCATTATGACAATTGTAAGGATATATTCATGCAGGCACACAGACAAACCCCCTACATCTAGTGTAAAACTAATATTAGATAATTTCACCCGCACCGAAAACCAGAGCGTGAAAAAGTGGTATTTCGAGGTACAACAAAAATAAATCCATATATTTATATATATAGCCATGCATTGCTCGAACACCCAAGTTGAATCGTGGGTTATTCTAGAGGCCTTGACATGAATATATATATAAATAAAGACAAATAACTGATAGTAACAGCTGATAGTTAAACATCCGTGTAAAAAAAAAAAAAAAAAACGTCGGGGTGTCTCCGGTGGTCTCATAAACATATACAGAGGCAGTTGCTGGGAGGATCAACTCGGTCCACCCAGCCACGCTAACAGGACATCATGGGGTATAGGAAGTACAGAGCCTAAGTATTAAACACAAAGGTCATTCAATCTGCTGTTCAGTGGTGACTTCACATTCATGCAATCATATTTACAAATTATCTTTAACAATTGACCTAAATTTGATATAAAACAATTCACATATAGCACCGTGTGTACCCTTCCTGGGGCCCCAAGGAATTGTAGCACATAGTGTATGGGCGAATTGTTATTTGGATCTTATGGATCCAGCGGTCGTCTGGACTGGACAGGGTCACGGTCGGGGTCACCAGCTGATGTGCCGTGACAGACCTGTCACTCTTGGTTCAATAAACCCTAAAGTCCAGTTTATAGACGACATACACAGAAATTACCTTTTACATGCGCAAGGCATCTTTATTGACAAACAAGGGAGATTCCCTCTATACTATGTGAATAACAGAACAGCAAATTAATGATATTAAAACAATACGACCTGATATATCACGAAGGCAATTCGCTCCACATCTAAGTCTGCATGCAAACAAGCGTTCGGTTGAGCGCCTGGAGAATTCTGAGGTTTTTATCTATTACATTCAGTATATCAACGCTGTGGCTATCAAGGCCTGTCTTCTGACTGCACTCTATAAAGTAAAGGTTGACGGCCCAAGGTTCCACAATGGACCATCAGCGTGTGTGTGTATGTATGCGCACACTTGGGAGAGAAGCTACATCTGGCAGAGGGTGCTAATCTAAACCAGGTGGTTGGGGACCCATCACCGGTGTCACAAATGTGACGACAAACTGTCAGCCACCTCACAATGACCCCCCCCCCCCCAACCAGATGCAAATGCATGCGAAACCCCAGAGGTGCATGAAGAAAGAGAGAGGATTTACACTTTTTGTGTGTGTGTGTGTGTGTGTGTGTGTGTGTGTGTGTGTGTGTGTGTGTGTGTGTGTGTGTGCGTGCGTGCGTGCGTGCGTGCGTGCGTGCGTGCGTGCGTGCGTGTGTGTGTGAGTGTGTGTGTGTGTGTGTGTGTGTGTGTGTGTGTGTGTGTGTGTGTGTGTGTGTGTGTGTGTGTGTGTGCGTGTGCGTGTGTGAGTGTGTGTGTGTTGAATAAGAAAAGTAGAGTGTGCGTGCGTGCGCGTGTGCATGTATGAACGATGTCCCCTGCCAGCCGCAGTGGCCCACCCATAGGTCGTCACGTTGGGGTGAGCAGGGCCTCTCTGGGGCGTGGGTGGGTGTCAGAGGGCTGCTCACCTACCATGACGGATGGGAGTGAGGTCAGGAGGGAGGCAAGCATTTCATCCACCGCCACCTCTGACCATCACACGTGTGTGCACGAGCATACACACGCGCGCGTGTGCACGCGGGCGCCCGTGCACACACACATACACACATACGCAGAAATGGGCACACACACACACTCGCTCTCGTTTACTCAATTTCTCATTCTTCTTTTTTTTCACTTTGTTTACTGGATCGTCCATAAATATCAAAAGTTGGTATTATGCAGATACGTAATAGCTTCCTCCAGTGCAAACCATCAAATACAAAAATTGCAATAAACAGATTGAAATAACACCCAAACACTCAAAACATACAGGAAATACAGGTTAAATAAAAACAGACCGATAAACAAAACAAAATAACATCAGTCAAACATACATATCAATGACAATGACACATCTATAATCCGCATAACAGCACAACACCCCCGCCACAGCAAGCCCATCACATCAACGCTCCACCAGACCTCACGAATGCTTACTCCATTTCTTTAACCACTTGAACCCCGGCATCACTGTCTAGATGTACAAGCTCACAACGCGTTACGTTGCGACGCATCGTTAGTTTGTAGATCGGTTATTTTCAGTGAAGATGTTTGGTGTAGATCAAAAAAATAGCGCACCAAGTACAGTGTGCAACTCAGGTCCGTTTTACGAAGTATAGAGGGTTTAAGTGGTTAATATTCTCTCTCCTACTACAGACTACAGAGTAAAATCCTCACTATTAATTTAACCCTGAGTGTAACTGGTCATGTGTCTATGAAGTCAGTCGTCTATGATGTCAGAGCTATGATGTCTGTACCATTACGTCAGTCATCTCCAGTGGTGGACGAAGTACTCAACCCCCGTACTTCAGTCAAAGTATAGATGGATACTCCTGGTCAAATATTACTCCACTACTAGTGAAAGTTGCTCTGTCAAAGTATTCAAAAACGTGTGCTTTTCAAAATGCAGAAGTATTCAAAAGTGCACATTAAAAGTACATTTTCTTTTTTAATATGTTGAAATTTAGATATTAAAAAAGATCTCAAAACAGATCTTCCACAACAAATTCACATTTTTTCTCGTTGTGTGTTTACTGTCACATGAACATCCACAGTAATACAGCTGCTAGCACCATTGCAGGCGTTGTTCTCTCACAGTTCTATCTCTGCTACTGGGTGGGTGAGTGTTACTGCCTGAACTGAAACCATAAGAAGATAAGAAATGTCTTGGAGATACTTTAAATCCCCCCAATCTCTCTCTCACTCACACACACCCACCCACCCACCCACCCACCCACCCACACACACACACACACACACACACACACACACACACACACACACACACACACACACACACACACACACACACACACACACACACACACACACACACTTACAGATGTAGTAGGGAGCTCTCGTGCGCTCTCTGGCCCAGCTGCCCAGCTGGGTCCTGCAGCCCCTGACCACAAGGGCGGGGGGGGGGGGGGGGGGTGAGAGGCTTGCTGGGCGTCTGGCCCTTGAGACAATACAGTAATTACTGAGGGATCTAGGGAGAGGAAGGGCCCTAAACCTTGTCAGCTGCACACACCCAGACCCCCCACAACAACACAGGGGGGCCAGGGAGAGAGAGAGAGAGAGAGAGAGAGAGAGAGAGAGAGAGAGAGAGAGAGAGAGAGAGAGAGAGAGAGAAAGATGGGGATGGAAAGTAAAATAAAGAGAGAGGCAGAGAAAAAAGAAAGAGAGTGAGAATCAGAATCAGAATCAGAATCAGTTTTATTGTCACATCACAGGTTTACAAGGTAAAAAAGTGGGTGAAATTCGTTTTTGTACATCGTTCCCATCGCAACGTTAGTTTCCATAGAAAGAAGAGGGGGGGGGGGGGAGAAGAAGAGGGGGTGGGGGGCAAGTGGGAAGGAGATCAAAACAAGAGAGCAACAGAAGGCCAGACAAGTTATCTACATATTTACAAAGTACCTGAGATAATAAAAAAAATAAAAAAAACTACTAAGGTGCCTGAGCATAGCAGCAATGTATGTATACTGTGCATGTTATACTTATACTGTGCATGATATACATAATGGACGTTAAGGTGCTTAGAGGAAAAGAGCACAATAAAAAGACAAAAAAAAGTCAGTGCGTTATACATGGGATTAAGGTGCAAAAGGTCAGTGCGTGTCCACCTAGGGTGGACTGACCCTAGTATAATCCGCAAGTAGCTCCATGAGGGACAACAAAAAGTCATTTGTACCTGGTGTAGTCCACAGGTGTGTCCGAGGGGGAGCTAAGTCCAAGTCATTGTCCCTGGTATAATCCACAGGTGTGTTCAGGAAGAGGCAGAAAGTCTGCACCGCCTGTTGTCAGGCTGCTGAACAAGGCCTATGCCTCATTCAGGCTTATGCCCCATTCAGCATTCTGACAGCAGCCGGATTAAAACTGCACCAGTACCTGGTGGTGGAACTCTTGATACTGCGGTAGAGCCCCTTGCCCGGTCGCGGTCGTTGTAGGGGTTTGAACAGTCTGTGACTTGGGTGGTGCTTGTCCTTGATGATGCGCTTGGCTTTGACCACGCACCGCTTTTTGTACAGTTCCTGGAGCGCTGGGAGCTCGATTCCCATTATCCGCTCTGCCGATCGCACTACTCGCTGTAGGCTGATCTTTTCTCGGGCAGTGCAGTTCCCGTACCAGGCCGTGACACAGCCTGTTAGGATGCCTTCAACAGAACTGTTGTAATACAGCCTGAGGATGCGATGTCCTACTCCGAGCTTCTTCAGGCGGCGGAGCCAGTACAGTCGCTGCTGAGCCTTTTTCCTCACGTGTGTGGTGTGCGTCTCCCATTTGAGGTCCTCCTCGATGTGTACTCCGAGGAACTTGAACTCGTTGACCCTTTCCACTGCAGCACCGTCGATGAGGATGGGCGCATGGTCTCTCCGCGGCCTCCTGAAGTCCACGATCAGTTCTTTGGTCTTGTCGACGTTAAGAGAGAGGTTGTTCTCCCGGCACCAGAGTGCTAGTGAGTTGATCTCCTCTCTTGATCTCCTCTCTAGTCAGACTCGTCGTTGTTGACGATTCGGCCTATCACTGTCGTGTCGTCCGCGTACTTTATGATGGTGTTGGAGACATGTGTGGCTATGCAGTCATACGTGTACAGGGAGTAGAGGAGAGGGCTCAGCACGCATCCCTGGGGTGCTCCGGTGTTGAGGGTCAGGGGGTCGGATGTGATGCTGCCCATTCTCACCACCTGATGTCGGTTGGACAAGAAGTCCTGTATCCAGTCGCACATGCTTGGGTGTAGCCCTAGGTCTCTGAGCTTTTTGTCAAGTATTGCTGGGACAATGGTGTTGAATGCTGAGCTGTAGTCCACGAACAGCATACGTACATATTTGTCCTTCAGCAGCTTGTTGTCCATGTGCGAGAGGACGGTGTGGAGAGCCATGGCAATAGCGTCGTCGGTGGATCTGTTTTTGCGGTATGCATACTGCCACGGATCCAGCGAGGCAGGTAGCGTGGAGCTGATGTATTCCCTCACCAGTTTCTCGAAGCACTTGCTGACGATCGGGGTGAGAGCGACAGGTCTCCAGTCGTTCAGGCATGTCACTTTGGCCTTTTTGGGAATGGGCACAATGGTTGACATTTTGAACCCTGCAGGGCACAGCCTGGGAGAGGGAGAGGTTAAAGATGTCAGCG
>NC_137606.1:20230217-20272717 GCF_963280865.1 Gymnoscopelus braueri | reverse complement strand
TGTGTGCGTGTGTGCGTGTGTGCGTGTGTGCGTGTGCGTGCGTGCGTGCGTGCATGCGTGCGTGTGGGTCTCTCTCTCCCTCTCTCTCAAAATCTGTCCATGAGTGGGCGCTTGTGTAGTCATATGAAAATATTAGTGTGATTGTGTATGTGTGTGTGCGTGTGTGTGTGTGTGTGTGTGTGTGTGTGTGTGCGTGCATGCATAATGTGAGTCCTGTGTGTGTGTTTCATGTAAGGAGAGCAGCGTGAGCATGAGACAGCGTCATGCGGAGGGTAATCAGTCTTAATTGGCTCAGTCTGATTATTATTTATTATCATTTCCTGTGAAGCCTTTTCTTCACTGAACCTCTGGACGCACTCACAGGAAACAGCCACTAATTACTAATGGATGATGACAAAAAGGCTACAAGCTGAGGTCAGCCAAGGTGTGTGTGTGTGTGTGTGTGTGTGTGTGTGTGTGTGTGTGTGTGTGTGTGTGTGTGTGTGTGTGTGTGTGTGTGTGTGTGTGTGTGTGTGTGTGTGTGTGTGTGTGTGTTTGTTGGGGGGGAGGAGTATAGGTGTGTGTGCGACTATGAGTGTGCTTGTGGCGTGTGTTTGTATGTGGTATACTAGAAAGAGAGATATGAAAGAGCTTCCCTCATAATCAATAGAAGAAGAAAAACATCTTCCATCGATCTTCAGTGTCTTTTAATAAAAATGTGTCACTGAATATTTCTCTGTGATGAAACTTCAACAACCAAGAAACCACGCCGTAATAATATTTTCCTCCTGACAATCTGACCAGTGTCACTCTGTCTCCCCTTCAAATAGGGTCTTCCCACCCCAACACATTTCTGATCAAACAGAACTAATGGAATCATAACAGGATGCATTCTCCTTTCCTCTGCTCTCTTTTATTTTCACTGTAACACTGGTTCTCAATGTGGAGTCCGGTCCCCAGCTAAATGAGTTAATATAGCAATAAAATCACTTTAACCACTTCAACTCTATGCACATCAGCTATCTGAAAATAGCATATCTATCTAGTGCACAACAGAATCAGAATCAGAATCAGAATCAGAATGAACGGCTTGCAATGTGACGTGATGTGAGCTTGTAAATCTGCAATTTTCTAAATATCTCGACTTTAGTTTGAAAAATGTTGAATATTTTTGAAAGCTTTTGCTAACCCAAATCTTGTGTGGGGGTCCCCTTGTAAAAAGTATTTTCAGATGAGGGTTTGCGGCCAAATACTTATTCATTTGGGGGTCCTTGACATGAAAAAGTTTTAGAGCCATTGCACTTTTAATGTTCAACCCCGTGCACTGCAGTGCTGGGGAGCTTCAATGGGCTTCACCCACCATTGGCTGGAATGTGATTTCTTTCTCCCATTCACTAGACTGGAAGCTTAACAGTAGGAGTTGTGCAGGGGTTTTATCATGCAGGCCCATTCAGGACACTGCTCTTTCACAGGTACACCCACAGAGGGCTTAGGAGGAGGGGGGGGGGGTCCTGCTGCTCTGTCATAATAAGTACCCACCACTCCACTCCCACACACACACACACACACACACACACACACACACACACACACACACACACACACACACACACACACACACACACACACACACACACACACACACACACACACACACACACACACACACACACACACACACACACACACACGCACGCAGCTGAAAGAGCTCTGGCAGGGATGTGGGTGGACAGGCAGTGAGAGGAGGAGGGAGAGATTGTTGTTGTGTGTGTGTGTGTGTGTGTGTGTGTGTGTGTGTGTGTGTGTGTGTGTGTGTGTGTGTGTGTGTGTGTGTGTGTGTGTGTGTGTGTGTGTGTGTGTGTGTGTGTGTGTGTGTGTGTGTGTGTGTGTGTGTGTGTGTGTGTGTGTGTGTGTGGGGGGGTTATGTAATCGCTGTATCAAAAAAGGTTGATGTTCTTTATATCACAGGTCACCAGGAGACCCGCCCCAGAAGCCCCTCCTCACCCAACACACACACTCCCCACAAACCCTAAAGCAGTCCTTATATCCCTAAAGACATCAGCCATGAGATGCCAAACTGCCCATTGATTTGTCACTGTTTCCATTTCAGTGCACATCTTAATTTAAATCTGTGTGTGTGTGTGTGTGTGTGTGTGTGTGTGTGTGTGTGTGTGTGTGTGTGTGTGTGTGTGTGTGTGTGTGTGTGTGTGTGTGTGTGTGTGTGTGTGTGTGTGTGTGTGTGTGTGTGTGTGTGTGTGTGTGTGTGTGTGTGTGTGTGTGTGTGTGCGTGCGTGCACGCGTGTTGCCATGCACATTCCGTTCATTCATTCTGATTGTGTCGGAACATTTCGGGCCCCCTGCCTTTCCTCAAGCCTTCGAGGCCTCCATCTGTGAGCCCTGTTGGGTGTCTCTCTTTCAACCAGGTTTCTACTGCAGTGGTTTTCAAAGTGTGGTCTAGGGACCCTCAGGGTTCCTTGAAAGAGTTCTAAATGGACCCTTATAGGTCTGTAAACTCTGACCATATACCAATGGAACCAAATGGACTCTTATGGGTCTATTTGGTTCCATTTGTAAACACTCAGAGTTATGGGGGTTCTTTGACATTTAACAAGTTTGACAACCGCTGTACCTCACCTCCACACCGTGTACTCTGCTTCCTGTTTTCCAGCCTCCGGCCTGGTCGCACACACACACGCAAGCATGCATGCTCACAAAACATACTGTCAAAATGGAACTACAATTCAAGTTGCATTATTACTTATCGTCTTATCCCCCCATTCTCTGATGCTCTCAATCTCTCGTCTGTCTTCATGTGGGTCCTGATGGCAGTAACTGGAAGAGGAGAGAGGGGTCCTGATGGTAATAACTGGAAGAAGAGAGAGGGGTCCTGATGGTAATAACTGGAAGGATTGGTAGAGATGGTGATACAGGTCCCGCTTGATCAGTTCAGATAGGGGAGTTTGGTGGTGAACCAATTATTTTGCTGGCCTGATTATTTATGCAGGAGAGTTTTGTTTTGTGTTACTGTTGAGACAAAGTTGTATAAAGTAGAAGACATTGCACATTATAAGATAGAAGTGTAATACATGAGCTCATAGCAGAAGTACATCAAACATTCAGGTTGGTGATGAAGTAGTTCTCTGAGGAAAACAGGAAGAAAGAGAGAGCGGAACTGCTTGTGTCACGAGACCAAGCTGTACCAAGACAATAGATACCACACCAGGCCTGTGCCATCACTGCCATGGCATCTTGACCATCTGGACAATATTCAGATGGTCAACATATCAAAAGGCCAAAGGTGAATAACATAATAACAATATAAGACCATGATTCATCATTGTACCAGGATGAAATGTGGGCCATGTCATTATTGGCAGGGGGTTGTAGACACTCTGCACCGTGTCATACCATAACAATGTCCCAGCAGTTCTACAGTCACGGTAAACCACAGCCTCGCGTGGCTTATTGCTTTAACACTTAAACTGCCAGGGGTTTTCTAAAACAGTTTGCAGCCTCTGTCAGCATTTTTTAACGATTTCATACCTTTTCAAGTAGTCACAGAATATTTATCTCCAATATGATTGATCCCCTGATGGTTGCTAATCACTGAAGGTTTTCAGGTGCGGTTTAAAAAATATCAAGAGGTCATCGCGACCTCGTTGACATTTGTTGTGTGATGTTTGAAAATTTGAATTTCACTCAAAAATACATAGTAAAACATAGGAAAATTTTGATTTTTTTTTCTTCTTTTCAGAAATGTCTGTCTAGGTAGGACCACAAATGACAAGAAGATTTAAATGAAGCTCAATGTGTAATATGCCCAAATGGGCTTTCCATCTTAGGGCAGAAGTACAAAACTTCTGCGCTCACATTCGAATCCATAAATCTTATGGGTTGCAGCTTTAAGCTCGTAGGAGCTTTACTAAAATGTCGGGACCAGGTCGTTTACTGCCTGATGAGGTTCAGATAGTGTTGGTGCACGTCAGGTGGGCCACTTTTTCTTTTTCTTTCTCGTTTTCTCACCCTTGGATTCTCGCTCTCTTTCCCCCTCCATTAGTTGACACTACATTCTCTCCCTCCCTCCCGTCTCCATTATTTGACACTACATTACAGCTACCTTGATCCCCTGGCCCTAGATAAACACCATTCATCAAGGACAGATCATGTTTGCGCGTCCAACTCAAACAGCGACGTCAGCGGGGCCTGAAAAATCACATTCCTCCTGACCTCCACCAGAGAAGGGGCGGAGGAGGGGGCAGGAGAAGGACAAGGGAAAAGACTCAAGAGGACAGAGAGATAGAGAGAGAGAAAGAGAGAGAGAGAGAGGAAGAGAGAGGGCGAGTAGGTGGAGGACACTTTGTGGCTGACACCTTGTGATCCCTGCCACCCTAGTGTTTGGCCTATAATAACACACACACACGCACGCACGCACGCACGCACACACGCACGCACGCACGCACGCACGCACGCACGCACGCACACGCACACGCACACGCACACGCACACGCACACACACACACACACACACACACACACACAGTCCAGGTGCGGAGTCTCCCACTGATAAGTGTACAGCGGGTCATGGGGAGTGTAGATAGGCGCGGCAGACTAATGGACAGCTCCGTTAACGCTGGCGCTGCCGTTGGGTGATGTTAACAAGGGAAGTAACACAGCTGAACATCTAAACATTTACACTCCTGAACGCCCAGAGATGGATCACCTCTACTCTCTCTGTCTGCACCGGACCTCTCTTATCACGGGAACATAATTAGGACCTGACAGCTTGAAATGAGAATAGTGCTATGGTGTCACAGGTGGTGTCCAAACTACTCAGCATTCAGACAGTTTAAAAATATATGTATGTTGTTGAAGCCTCCTTTGAATGTCGAGTAAAGAAAATGATGTTTCCATTTTAAAGTGATATATGTACACGTTTCATCAAAAGTTTCTTGAATAGGCCTGGGTGGCGGTCCAGGCACCCTAAGCTGCAATGCCAGCCTGACAGCGTGTCGTGGGTTTGAATCTTGATCCCGACGACCTTTGCTGCGTGTCACTCCCCATTTCTTGTCAGTCTACTGTCCTATCATTAAAGGCATAATAGCACAAAAAAAAAGAAGAAGAAACGTCTCTTGAATAAATATGAATAATTATGTCTACTTAATACAATCTTTGTGACAGCTGCATGTGTGTGTGTGGTGGAGTAGATATGTAGCCTATACTTTGACAGACTAGCAGACTAGCAGACGACGCCTTTTCAGACTAAGAACAAGCTATGTTTTAGAAATGTCACAAACGGTGAACTGAGTGATCAAAACTGTTTCTTAAAAACAGATATCCATGTGTTCTCCCTTCTGAGTCAGATCTGAAGCTAGAAGTCATTAGGAGAACTAATTTAATTTAAGATTTGTATTTGTTACATCCCATACAAATATACAGTAAAATTCTTGGGTTTCGTCTCCTCGACATCTCATCAACATAATACCGCCTCTGTTAGAAGATATAGATAAACTTAGATCCGCACACTGGATCATGCTTGAATAGTTAATGTAATGGATTACATATTATGAATACTATACTAACCTATACTTTAGCTTCCGAAAATCTATTATTCAAGGTTTTAAAGAAACATTTTCTAATTAATAATATGAATATGAATGTTATATATTATACAACATTTTTGTGTTTTACCAATTATTTGGGGGACCACCTGCAATATCCTCATGGCCGACAGGTTGGGAATTCAAGAGAGTGAATGGCGATAAGGATTTAGGGTCCATGTTGTCATTTGTTAATTAATTCAGCCTTAACTACATTAAGAACATTTGTCTTAGTGTTGCAGTGGGGAGAGGAAACCTCCCTCTTTTTTTGTCAGACCTTATTTCCTGACTCCATCACCTAGTGACCTAGCATGTGCGAGTGCGTGTGCATGTGCGTGCGTGCGTGCGTGCGTGCGTGCGTGCATGCGTGCGCGTGTGTGTGTGATTTAATTCCATACAGGTACGACAGATAAATGTGTGGAATGCTTGTAATGATAGACATGTCACCGCATCGCAGGGAAAATAATGGAACATTTCGATAAAAGGTTTATCGTGCTATGCTGTACATTCTAAACTTTAAACAAGGATCTTCAGATAGTACTCTCTTTCTTACACACACACACACACACACACACACACACACACACACACACACACACACACACACACACACACACACACACACACACACACACACACACACACACACACACACACACACTAGATAGCCTAAAGCCTGGAACATAACGGACAAGAGCACTGGAGAATGACAATGCCTTGCATATTTATTGCTGATCTAATGGACCGCTAGCTGTAGCAGGCGGAGAGTTTACAGGACAGGCTACAGTCACATCGCATGACCAGCTGCACCTATGGGAGTGTTATGATGTCTGAGGAATAGGTACAGGAGGGACAAAAACTCCTTTACATTGTTTCAATTTCTCACTAATGACTATATGTACTACTGTAATGTAACCATGCTGGCCTACAATCTACTCCCTGCCACAGACTTCCTCCAATCCATGTACTATACTGACCTCTGGTTAGCTTTCCTACTGAGAAAAGAAGAATCCTCTTCTCCACCCTACAAGTAAAATATGGACTGTTAATTTAACGATGAGAGAGAACACATGTAAAGAAAATTGACCCATAATGGTCCATTTGTTTGTTGTCCATTGGTACACTCTCAGAGTTACAAATGGATAAATGAACAGCTGATTTTCTTTTTCTTTTTCTTTTTTACTGTATATTCCTATAAGGATGTGTGATCCTCCCCAGCCTTTGAGCCTTAAACCCTGAGTGATTATCCCTTAAACCCAGGGTCTCTCCCCTTTTCACCTCTCTTGTCCCTTGAGCCCCAACACATCTCTGCCTGTGCGCTCGCCGATTGCAAAGCGCAGTCTAGGCCCCAGACGGCTCTTTAATTGACCCCAGTGTGAATGTATAGGGATAGGGGAAGGGGAACGCGGCTCTGGCCGTCAATAATTTGGGAACCTTCTGGATGATCTGCCATTGATTAAGTGTGAGTCATTATCTGAGAACGGAGTCAGCCCCTGTTCCGCTTGTGTTTGCCCGTGGGCCTCTGTTGAATGACGAATTAGCAATCAATATAACACAGTTCAATACATGTGTGATTGGGGCGCCGTGGAATCATGGCTTTCTTTCCTGATTCTGCCTGATATGGCTGTAAATCTAATTATTTTATGGGGCCGTACTGTAGCTAACCAGGGTAAATCATTTTTTATGAGTGCTGCGTTGGATATGTCTACAGGCTTGGCAAGGCCTGCGGTACAAGACGCTGTAAAGGAACTGTAAAACATTGCTTAAGCCGTGAATGTTTATAAATAAATAATTAGCAAAGCACGGCAGGGAAGAGCAGAGGGAATAACTGGAATATTTATGGTGCTGGTAAAAAACGTGTGAAATATGGCCATGACGACAAGGGAGCAGCCTATTCATTTGGTTAAGTGAAAGCAGAGTTGGGGATGAAATAGGGCGTTTGTGTGTGGGCGTGAATGCAAGGGTGGAGGGGGGCATGGCAGGGGACGCCCACTGCCCACCACCTAACCCACAATCCTCCCTGGTTGATTAACACGACCCATCCTCTCTCATCACATTAGCTCGTGAACCATGTAGGCAATTAGAAAGATTAAAATCATAAAGGCAAACCCCACCGACCATAGCTCTTCTTAAGGTTTAAGCAAAATGATGTTGACCACAGCTGCAAATGTCCCCATTAAAGAATGATAACATTAAGCTTCTGGACACCTCGTTTCGCAGCTGTACAGGTGGAGCACCCTTCTCTCTCTCTCTCTCTCTCTCTCTCTCTCTCATTCTCTGTTTCTCTCTCTCTCTCTCTCTCTCTCTCTCTCTCTCTCTCTCTCTCTCTCTCTCTCTCTCTCTCTCTCTCTCTCTCTCTCTCTCTCGGTCCTCAAGGAGAGCCTGGCCTCTGGTGTGTAAATGCAATTAGCCAAATGACTGAGGCAACCTTTAACATCGACATAATCATGTTCAGGGTGTCCTATTTGTGCAATTTGTAGCTGGTAATTACACGTTTTAAATTCCCCTCGCACTTGGAAGCTTGAGAGCCTCAGAATGAGCCGTTTGCTGACGGGAGTGTGTGCAAAAGGAACGACATGAAAAGCCTCCCATCCAAAAGCATCTCTCGCTCGCAGCGCGCACAAACGTAAACACACTCCAATCCCTTCTCCTCCGGGGGACGCTCCAAAGAGAATAGTTTCAATCTTTTATTCATGCTGTTTAATGTAACCCTTTAATCTGGGCTGGAAACCAGGGTGGGGGGGAATTGAGTGGGGGCTGTCGGCAGTGTCGGGAAGTAGGGGGTACCTGGGGTGTATAACCCGGAGTACATGAGGTCCTATTGTGGGTCCAATCTATCACGGCGTCATTACACCGGCATTGTAAAAGCCGGGGCATGCCAAGAGCCATGCCCAAGCCCTATAGGCCCCCACGAGGGCTTCCCGTAGGCCTATGCCATGCCTTGTGCCAGGTCTGCCCAGTGTGTGGGCATGGCTGCCAATTGAAACCTGGCTATATTGCTGTGTCAATATGGTCCATGAGTGCTGCCAACGTGTCCTGATGATACATGGGGGCTGTCGGCCGTGTGCTGGGCCGGGGTGTGTAACGCTGGTTTCAGTTGATAGGCCATAAACACCCTCTGGGGACAGCGATGCCTGTTGCCGACCAGCCGGCATGTCATTATTCATTCCATTCGTTTGCTACCAAGCCAGTGCATTAATGATGAAATGTAACAAGAGGACTCGGTACGGTCAGGTTTGTCACACTGACAGATTATTACTGTCACATTTTTGTAAGGTTTGCAAGTGACCGTTTCTGCAGACTATTCCAAGAGTGATTTTGTTCTTCTTTTTACAGCCCATTTCTCTGTCAATAGTGAATATACATGAATACTTGAATTGAATATTGAATTGAGTACAATGGACCACAATGGAAAGAAGCCCCCCCAGGCTTTTGTACTTTTCGGCATAGTTTTTTGCTGTAATGTTTCAAACTGCTAATAAAGTATTCAATCAATCGAAAACAACTGCTGTGTTTTTCCAATAGCAAAGACACATTAAAACCCAGATTTTCACTGGCGTCTCTCTTCTCACGTGGGTGCTGTTGTTTCCTAGCCTTGCTGGATAGCGTGACGCATGCATTGCATGGCACCGTAGGCACGGCACCCAGCTGTTGGTAATGACCTGTCTAATTTATAGAGGCAGGAGGTGCAGGGAGAGAGCAGCATGGTGACACGGGCAAGGACACACTGTGAAATCATGGGTGTTGTTTTAACTCGCGAGAGTGTGCGAATGGAACCAAGGGTCCATTCATTCACCCTCAGGGTTACAGGTCCATTTGGATCCTTTCGTTCACCACTCTCTGAGGACGTTTAACTGTGCATTTGGCACTACCGGCAGCCGTGTCTCTCTGCCTAGTGATAACCTTTAACCCCTCCTTCTATTGGACAGCACTCAGCCATCTGTAAAACTGTGTTTAGAAAGCGTCTCATGTGATTTGATTGCATTATGTAAACGGCATCATGTAAAATGTTAGTAGCAAGCTTTATTTGAAACAGGCACTCTTAACAGCGGACATTTTGATAGATAAATGCTTGGTAAAGACTAATTGTACTACTCCAACGATTATTCGGCTGCTACTACTATTGAAAATACTACTGAAAATGTAGCCTACCAAGAATAAACCAGCATAGATCAAAAATAATTTAAGAAAAAAACATTATACCCTATTAGGCCTGTGCCTGCTCGTGCTATTTTTCATATACAGCTACCACCCACCCCCCACCCTTTTCAGCTGTCAATCACAGCCACAGGAGAGCAGAACTGTACAGGGATCTGTGTTTCTTAAGGCCAACATCTCCTTGCTCATCCTCCACCCTGCAGCAGCTCTCTCTCTCTCTCTCTCTCTCTCTCTCTCTCTCTCTCTCTCTCTCTCTCTCTCTCTCTCTCTCTCTCTCTCTCTCTCTCTCTCTCTCTCTCTCTCTCTCTCTCTCTCTCTCTCTCTCTCTCTCACCTCTACTCCTGTCCTCTCCCACTCTGGGCACCTGTAGCATGTCACCCCCTAGAGGCCTTATTGGATATTACACCACAAACGTACAGGCGTGGAGGAGAGAGCATGATTAGACAAAGGAAACCAGTTTAAGGTTTCACATAACATATCTAATTTGTATTCTCCTATTTGCTAAAAACAAAATACTTTGTTTCTCAACAACTGGGTGTCATTGTCAGTGGTCCAGAAAGAAGAAGAATCACTTTATGGTCAATGAACAATAAATCTCTTGCAAGTAGATGCGCAATTTTTGCTTAAAGCCTCACTATGTAACTTTTTTTTATGAATAAAATGTAAATTCGTCCAATCTGTATGGTAGAGTATGTTAATACAATCAAGGTCAAGATTCAATTTATCCCCCGTGCAAGCAGGCCATGCTCTATTAGCTCAATGGTAAAAATGTCAGCACTTGAGCAGGAAACCAGGTTCAAATCTGGGGTAGAAGAGGAAAGTTACATATAGTGCTGCTTTAATGTTTTCACTGAATGTTTGACTAAAGTACATAGCTCATGTCATTATCTAACTTTATTACAGAGGTCCTATACTGCAGGCTTGTTGAAGAGCCCTTTTACACAGTACAAGGTGAGAAGGTCCTTTATGTCAGTGTGTGTTTTGTGTTATTCCATAAGCCATAACTACTGGCCGTTTAACTACTTTTTCCTTGCCAATGTCTGTCACATGTGCATGGGCCTGAAAAAAAGCCAGACAGAAGTCCCTGTAAAAGTTATTCTTTATATTTCTGCTCTTTTTATTATAGTTATTGGCCTGGTGATAGCTGTTTTTAGGTGATCTCATAGCAGTTTTTGAGGTGATCTCAGGCCCATGGACTGAGTATCCAGCTCAAGTGTATTGGCTGCAGTGGGTCTCTAGGCAATGCTTGCTTTGAAGAATGCATCCATTTATTTCAATTTATAAATCATTCATTTTAATTATTAGCTGCTGAAATGTCTGCAACTATCGGATAATGGATAGGGTGTTACTTCACATGCATTAGATCCTCCCGATGCCACTCCTCACTGTAAAGGGAAAAGTAGTGACTGGCAACTTGGAGGAAAACACATGCTTGTCTACAGACTCTACAGCATTCCGTAAGACCAAACTGTAGGGGTTAGCAGTGACAAGGACTATGTATGTGTCAAGACTAAATTGGGGGGCAAAAAATAACTGATCATCAATAATTAAGCAATTACACGAGCACAGCGGTGAATCTATATTTAGCAGCAAGCCCTAGGGACAGCTCAAACACAGCATGTCACTATAGGAGAAACGAGTCTAGAAGCAGATTTCCATACATATATTACACAATAAAATCCTCAGTGTTAATTCCTCAAACGGGTCATATGTACACTCTCAGAGCAAATTGAAGACTCAGGATTTTATTGTGAACCTTCCCTGCAGGGCTGTTGGTCACCGTGACCTTCCTATGTGATTCAGTGACTGCAGTGCTTAAGTGAACGCTGTTGAAGGCATCTCACTGCTGTGTCCCTCCCGGAATGCTGGCAGACAGGGACGTTCTTATGAGAATTAATTGGAATTGCCTTTTTATTCCAGCCATCAGGATTGACATTATATTGTCTATGAAAATGCCTGTTGAAAAGGTTTTATCATTTCAATTTAGTTGCATGACCTCTTGTATCGTGTTAAACGGCTGCAGGGAATATGTCTCATCCCTGCCAGGGGGAATTAAGGCAGTCGAATTCCAATATTTCTGCCCATTCCAAACGAGGCCTAGCGGGGTATCAAGGGTGCAGACAATGTCAATGGAGTTGTATTGGCAGCATCCTGCAGGCTCGCCAAGTCTTAGCTTGGCTTTAATAGGTTTTCGCTCAATAACAATGACGAGGCAGCAAGCACCATAAAGACAGGCCTAGCCAATCCTCTCTGAATCCTAATGGCGAATGAGGTAATATAAAATGACTTGTTCTAAAGCAAAAGCCTGCGCTCCATGCTGAGAGATCTCATATGCCGCCAATCAAACAAGTTGCAGTCATTTACAGTCTGGCAGCAGTTTAAGGGGAAAATAGCCCGGAGATGTTATAGTCAGTTAGTCACTCACTGCGTGTGTTTACTGTATGAGCGAGGGAGGAGAAAGACGGCCGTAATTGCAGTCGCTGAGGAGGAAAAATATTTCTCAGGCCTGTAACATAACCTAAAGGAACCACACCCAGACACAAATGAACTTAAATCACAACGTTCGTTCTATGTCATGAAACATTTGCCTCTGATCCACATTTCAAGCTCCTTTTATGTCTCAGAATCAAAACCTCAGTGCTCCGGGTATTCCTTCATAGAAAATGAATTCAAGGCTAAAAGGGTCCCTGAATTAATGTGCCGTATCCCCCCCGGAATAGGGTTGCATCAAGTGTGATGATGTAGTGCAATGATGTAGACAATAATCATCTTTACTAGACATTGAGTTGTGCTCGCACGATTGATTTTTGCACTTTTTCCCCCCGTTTTTACACCACGTTCCTGACACGGCAATGAAGATTTTAAATCATTATAAAACTAGCACATCTTTCAGACACACAGAAGTGCAGGATATGCTGGAGGTGTGTGTTATTGCTGCTGCTTCTTCTCAGATATAAGAACACAAGAAATCGTCCAAATTAAACTCAATAATCTTTACTGACATGTTTTCAGGCGTAAGATTATATGTGTGTGCACATGTGGAGCCAGGGCACTTACGCTGTACGGACTTGATATCGGTACATGCACACACTCGCACACACATTATACACAGTGGGTTTTTTTTTTTGTCTTTTTCTTCTATCGTGCTGTTTTTGTGTTATTTATTTATTGCACTGCTGCTCCCCCTGTAAACTTGTATTATTTTGTATTGTTCTTATTGAACTTTTAATCTATGTTATATAATGACCTCTTCCATTAAGGAAAGGATTCCAAATAAGCCTGCCGGCTTCTTCCTTTCCTCGCACAGCAACTTGTTTTCTTTGATATGTTTCGTTTCTATTTTTTTGTGCTAAATAAACTAAACTAAACTAAACTAAACTAAAATGTTAATTGTTAAAATGTTAATTCAACTATCCATCGGTATATTCCATTTGTACACTCAACGGACCAACAGGTCTCGCCCTGATGAAAACCTTAACCGGTCGAAACATGTTGGCATTTTTATTGAATAAAATTTGTTTTAACTTCACCTCCTCTCCTCCACATTTTTGGAGTGCTCGGATCGCCTCTTCCTTTTAAGACCAACAGGTCCATTTGGTTCCATTTGTGCACCCTTGGAGTTTAATTAACGCTGAGGATTTTGCTGTGTAGGAACTGTGTGTAAATATAGGCCTAGAGGTGGCGTGACCTGAACAGCAGATGCAGCATTGCGCGGCCAACTGTGCTGGTATGGTATAGAGACAAAGTGGGTTAGTGGGTCAGAGGCTCACGCTACTAGCCAAACATACAATACATGTTTGTTCACCACAAACTGCTGTTGCTCCTGCAGGTAGCATTATTATTTTCTCCCAGTACATGTCGAGTCGCCATGCAACAACATTTGCACACAACTTTAAGGGGGATTTTCACTTATGGAGTCATTTTCACGTCTTCAGGCTTTTGTGTGCACCCTAGAGAGGTTTTTAACTTGATTGATTCAATAATTAAATATTTATGTGATTGGACACATTATATTAGACACACACATTTCTATTATGTTAATATCTTCTGTTATGTCCATGCATTAAATAACTAATTGAAAAAATAAGGTGTCCCCATTCATTAAAAGGACAATATCAGACACCAGAAGCAAGGACATGTGTTTTCAATATAGGTGGGACGTGTGTCTTATTGTAAGTCGCTTTGGATAAAAGCGTCTGCTAAATGACTGTAATGTAATGTAATGTGTCTGATCAAATGAATATCAATTATCCAAATGTTGAATCAAGTTTTGTATCTTTTAATGAATGCCTTCAGTGCATTGCACTTAAACTGGACTGTGGCTTCACTGAAGTATCTTCCTAGATGAACTATTATCACTATTGAGTGACAAATTAAAAGCACCAGTGACTAAGTAAAGCGTAAAATCAATACACAACTTCTGTGAATATCTAATCGGTTACTTCTGCTCAGTGAAGTGGAATTGTTTTCTCATTTTCATATATCAGGTCAAGTTCAGGAGGTCGGGTTTAACATTTCCCAGAGAGCCATTGGCTGAGGCTGTCGAACACTGCCGCAGCTGATTGGTCAGCAAGGCAGCTTTTCAGAGTTGCTTGAGATTGCTTTATTAAACTTGTCCTGGAGCAATCACAATGCCTTGCATTTTCCAATGAATTTGTAATGAAGTGTGAATCCTTTAACACACCAGGCAGTTTTTCTTTTGTGCTATAGTATTGTTCAGTGCTCTCCTCTAGAAATACTGTCTCCAGGTTTTTGTGAAGGTAAATTAACTGCTTGGCTCTGACTGTCAGCAGCTGTTCCATATACTGTAGAATAGTACATTCTTCAACGTTCTCCAAGACTCAAGAAAGTTCCGGTGTTTGCATTTCCACATGGTATTCACTATTGTAGGCTGAACATTGGCCCAGCTGTGAGTTTTATTATTAGTCTATGTCTAGTTTAGAGTACTCTCTGAATGTTTGTCACATGCCAGCTTTTTTCTGCCCCTGGTGAGGAGTTTATAAGTTCATACTTTACAAGCGCCAGCTCAAAGTTAAGGGGATATTTCACTTTCAAAAAAACTTTTGGTCATTTTATCATCTACTCAGGCTTTTGTGAGCCCCCCAGACCGTTTTTAAGTTGCTTGATTCAGTATTTAGATATTTGATATTCATTTTATCAGACACGCCCCCTTCCTATACAAACCCATTATAACTTCAAACTCAATTTTTAACATGTTAGATTCATCAAAAATCTGCAAGCAGCAATAAGCGGATTCGAGGGATAAGGCAGAGGCAGGAAGAGGCAGGCAGAGAGAGAGAGAGAGCGAGAGAGCGAGAGAGCAAGAGGCAGTTAGAGATAGAGGAGAGAGAGAGAGAGAGAGAGAGAGAGAGAGAGAGAGAGAGAGAGAGAGAGGGGGGGGCAGTGAGAGGCAGTGAGAGGCAGTGACAGAGAGAGAGAGAGGCAGTGAGAGGCAGTGACAGAGAGTGTGAGAGAGAGAGAGAGAGAGAGAGAGAGAGGCAGTGACAGAGAGAGAGAGAGAGAGAGGCAATGACAGAGAGTGAGAGAGAGAGAGAGAGAGAGGGGCGCAGTGAGAGGCAGATAGAGAGAGGCAGTGACAGAGAGAAGAAGTGAACATGCATTAATTAACAAAGTCATGTATGTAAAGGATAAGGATAATTCCTTTAACAGGTCCGTTCATGAAAGTCCTTGCGGTCTTGTTTCCAATGAGGGCCTGTGAGCAATTAGGGGTTAAGAGTCTTACTCAGGGACAAATTACATTTCATCGACACATTTGCTGGCCTGGCCTGGAATCGTACCTGCTGCAACCAGGGCCTGTGGCTCCCTAGGCGGGGTCACTAACCACTCAGCTATGGCTGCAGTACTGACTGAGCGATTGGATAGACAGAATTGGATTTCATGTGTGGTGAGTTATCATACAGCATGGGTTGCTTATTATATACATACAAGCTCATAACTGCATATGAGTAATCTGGTTCCCTGGTGTATAGAGCATTGTTACAGGTATAGACTCATTTGTTTGTTAATGTTGCTACCCTTTAAATGGCCATGGCCAATAGCGTGGCATTGGGCGCTTAAAGTTAAATATTTGAAAAACTAAACATTATTTCAAAGAAAAAGCCACCAGGCCACTAATGAGTTGTGAGTGAAGACAGGTGTGATTGGTGATGAGTGAGAGCAGGTGAGAGGGGTGGATCCAATCCATGGGAATAGAGAAGAAGTGAACATGCATTAATTAACAAAGTCATGATTTTTGTTCAGTAAATTATATTTGGACTGGTTAAATTGGGGTTTGAAACAGGGACCTACAGACTTGCGGGTAGACAGTGTAAAGGATAAGGATAATTCCTTTAACAGGTCTGTTCATGAAAGTCCTTGCGGTCTTGTTTCCAATGAGGGCCTGTGAGCAATTAGGGGTTAAGAGTCTTGCTCAGGGACAAATTTCATTTCATTGACACATTTGCTGGCCTGGCCGGGAATCGTACCTGGGGCAACCAGGGCCTCTGGCTCCCTAGGCGGGCTCACTAACCACTCAGCTATGGCCGAAGTACTCACTGAGCCATTGGATAGACAGAATTCGATTTCATATGTGGTAAGTTATCATACAGCATGGGTTGCTTATATACATACAAGCTCATAACGCGTCATATTGTAGATCGGCTGTATGTGGTTAGTGTAGGTGTTGTATTAATAATTACATCTGCAAAGTAACAAGTAACTAAAGCTGTCATCTGCTGTAATTGTAGTAGAGTAGTTGGGCGCGGTTTAATTAAAAGGACAATATCAGACACCAGAAGCAAGGACATGTGTTTTCAATATAGGTGGGACGTGTGTCTTATTGTAAGTCGCTTTGGATAAAAGCGTCTGCTAAATGACTGTAATGTAATGTAATGTGTCTGATCAAATGAATATCAATTATCCAAATGTTGAATCAAGTTTTGTATCTTTTAATGAATGCCTTCAGTGCATTGCACTTAAACTGGACTGTGGCTTCACTGAAGTATCTTCCTAGATGAACTATTATCACTATTGAGTGACAAATTAAAAGCACCAGTGACTAAGTAAAGCGTAAAATCAATACACAACTTCTGTGAATATCTAATCGGTTACTTCTGCTCAGTGAAGTGGAATTGTTTTCTCATTTTCATATATCAGGTCAAGTTCAGGAGGTCGGGTTTAACATTTCCCAGAGAGCCATTGGCTGAGGCTGTCGAACACTGCCGCAGCTGATTGGTCAGCAAGGCAGCTTTTCAGAGTTGCTTGAGATTGCTTTATTAAACTTGTCCTGGAGCAATCACAATGCCTTGCATTTTCCAATGAATTTGTAATGAAGTGTGAATCCTTTAACACACCAGGCAGTTTTTCTTTTGTGCTATAGTATTGTTCAGTGCTCTCCTCTAGAAATACTGTCTCCAGGTTTTTGTGAAGGTAAATTAACTGCTTGGCTCTGACTGTCAGCAGCTGTTCCATATACTGTAGAATAGTACATTCTTCAACGTTCTCCAAGACTCAAGAAAGTTCCGGTGTTTGCATTTCCACATGGTATTCACTATTGTAGGCTGAACATTGGCCCAGCTGTGAGTTTTATTATTAGTCTATGTCTAGTTTAGAGTACTCTCTGAATGTTTGTCACATGCCAGCTTTTTTCTGCCCCTGGTGAGGAGTTTATAAGTTCATACTTTACAAGCGCCAGCTCAAAGTTAAGGGGATATTTCACTTTCAAAAAAACTTTTGGTCATTTTATCATCTACTCAGGCTTTTGTGAGCCCCCCAGACCGTTTTTAAGTTGCTTGATTCAGTATTTAGATATTTGATATTCATTTTATCAGACACGCCCCCTTCCTATACAAACCCATTATAACTTCAAACTCAATTTTTAACATGTTAGATTCATCAAAAATCTGCAAGCAGCAATAAGCGGATTCGAGGGATAAGGCAGAGGCAGGAAGAGGCAGGCAGAGAGAGAGAGAGAGCGAGAGAGCGAGAGAGCAAGAGGCAGTTAGAGATAGAGGGAGAGAGAGAGAGAGAGAGAGAGAGAGAGAGAGAGAGAGAGAGAGAGAGAGGGGGGGGCAGTGAGAGGCAGTGAGAGGCAGTGACAGAGAGAGAGAGAGAGAGAGAGAGGCAGTGAGAGGCAGTGACAGAGAGTGAGAGAGAGTGAGAGAGAGAGAGAGAGAGAGAGAGAGGCAGTGAGAGGCAGTGACAGAGAGAGAGAGAGAGAGAGGCAATGACAGAGAGTGAGAGAGAGAGAGAGAGAGAGGGGCGCAGTGAGAGGCAGATAGAGAGAGGCAGTGACAGAGAGAAGAAGTGAACATGCATTAATTAACAAAGTCATGTATGTAAAGGATAAGGATAATTCCTTTAACAGGTCCGTTCATGAAAGTCCTTGCGGTCTTGTTTCCAATGAGGGCCTGTGAGCAATTAGGGGTTAAGAGTCTTACTCAGGGACAAATTACATTTCATCGACACATTTGCTGGCCTGGCCTGGAATCGTACCTGCTGCAACCAGGGCCTGTGGCTCCCTAGGCGGGGTCACTAACCACTCAGCTATGGCTGCAGTACTGACTGAGCGATTGGATAGACAGAATTGGATTTCATGTGTGGTGAGTTATCATACAGCATGGGTTGCTTATTATATACATACAAGCTCATAACTGCATATGAGTAATCTGGTTCCCTGGTGTATAGAGCATTGTTACAGGTATAGACTCATTTGTTTGTTAATGTTGCTACCCTTTAAATGGCCATGGCCAATAGCGTGGCATTGGGCGCTTAAAGTTAAATATTTGAAAAACTAAACATTATTTCAAAGAAAAAGCCACCAGGCCACTAATGAGTTGTGAGTGAAGACAGGTGTGATTGGTGATGAGTGAGAGCAGGTGAGAGGGGTGGATCCAATCCATGGGAATAGAGAAGAAGTGAACATGCATTAATTAACAAAGTCATGATTTTTGTTCAGTAAATTATATTTGGACTGGTTAAATTGGGGTTTGAAACAGGGACCTACAGACTTGCGGGTAGACAGTGTAAAGGATAAGGATAATTCCTTTAACAGGTCTGTTCATGAAAGTCCTTGCGGTCTTGTTTCCAATGAGGGCCTGTGAGCAATTAGGGGTTAAGAGTCTTGCTCAGGGACAAATTTCATTTCATTGACACATTTGCTGGCCTGGCCGGGAATCGTACCTGGGGCAACCAGGGCCTCTGGCTCCCTAGGCGGGCTCACTAACCACTCAGCTATGGCCGAAGTACTCACTGAGCCATTGGATAGACAGAATTCGATTTCATATGTGGTAAGTTATCATACAGCATGGGTTGCTTATATACATACAAGCTCATAACGCGTCATATTGTAGATCGGCTGTATGTGGTTAGTGTAGGTGTTGTATTAATAATTACATCTGCAAAGTAACAAGTAACTAAAGCTGTCATCTGCTGTAATTGTAGTAGAGTAGTTGGGCGCGGTTGGGCCAGAACTGAAAAAACGGCGGAAGAAAAGGAACAATCTCAATAAGGCTTCGAGCCTGATAGGCCTCGAAACCTTAATAAAAAATAAATAAAATAAGTGAAAAAAGTTATCGAAAAAACACGGCCCCCTCGCGTATTAGGAGGGCGGGGTGAGTCACCAAAACCAAGGACGGGTGTTTTTGATAAATCCAACATGGTTAAAATGGAGTTTGAAGTTATAATGGGTTTGTATAGGAAGGGGCGTATCTGATCAAATGAATATCATATATCTAAATACTGAATCAAGCAACTTAAAAATGGTCTGGGGGGCTCACAAAAGCCTGAGTAGATGATAAAATGACCCAAAGTTTTTTTGAAAGTGAAATATCCCTTTAAGTTAAGTTAAGTTTAGTTTTTTCACAGCCCCAAAACATTTTATTAACTAGTCATATCAATTTTGTCATATTCTTCTTTTTTTATATTTTTTTAGCTGCTACTGCAAGTTATTCTTTTTCAATATAAACTATACCTTTAGTATTGGGGTATATTGCGTGTATATCATTTTGCGTACGGATTTGAATGTTTGTTTTTGTGTGTTTGTCGTTCTGCATAGTGTATGCTATTGTAATTGGTCTGACTGATGCAGACTGCAGGGAAGATCATAAAGGCAAGACAGCTCCCCTCTCTGCAGTCTAGTTATGAGCAGGGTACACTAAGACAAGCTAAAAAAAATAGTCAGAGACGTTACCCATGTTCTGCATGATGAGTATGAATTAATGCCCTCTGGTAGAAGGTGTGTGCCAAGTGTGGCTGAAATGGATGATACTGTACTCCTGTGTACCATTGTCAACTAAACTGTTAAATGATGCTTTGAAATAGGATTGATTGTAAAGGGCTAGGTGGATCTCACTATTTGTGCACTTGTGTGTCCACTTTTTGTTATGTATTGCTATTACACTGTATGTTTGGAACGAGAACAAAATAATTTTACTCTTATCTATCCGTACTCAAGGAGTAAAAATAAAGAAACCTTGAACCTGGCCGGGAATGTAATGTTTGTCTCTGCTGGTGGAGTGTTTCATCTCAACTTCAATGAGACGCCCTCTGATTTGGTTCTTGAGGGATGCCTGGTGCATCTCTCAGGAGGAGGCATTATGGGCACCTTGACTTCTTATTTCAAATGAGAGAAGCTGTCTGTTCTTGCTGACTCACTTGGATGACCACTTCCTCCGACAAGCACACTGTCTGCACAGCTTGTTCTAGAGTCAGTGAGGGCAAACGCTGCACTTTCCTGGACAGGTTTTTGTCTGAAATATCCACTACAATTCATTCTAAGATGTGTTTGTTCCTGCGTGCCTCAAAATCACAAAAGTCCATCGGCCTGTATACAGAGACCTATAAAAGCCTTCGCTTTCTCTCCCGGCTGCTTGCTACACACAGTAGAAACATGAATTACATTTCACTTTGGGGAGAAGTATTCATCAAACTCTTTCAGCACAGTGTCATAGTCAGTCTTGAAGAAGAATTGTCTGAAAATGTTTTCCACTTCAGTGCCCATGACATAGACTAGTAAACTGACCTGGTCCTCACCGGTTCAGAGGCTCCAGTTTGGTAGCCAACTGGAACCATGTGAAAAGTTGTTTCCAACTCTGCAACTCTTCCGGCGTGTTCAAAGAAAGGTTGTGGGCGCTCGAGTGGTGCATAGGTATACTTCATACCTACCACCACCTGGAGAGGAGGGGTTTGAATCATTGAGCTATATATTATCTGGAGAACGGACACAAAATCGACTGCCACTCATTTCAATGAAAGTTGCTCACCCAGCGAATACACCCATAGGGACACTCTTCCTCTGGGTTTGGGCCCACTTTTTGATGATATCATTAGCATGCGCATTAGTGTACTTTATGCATCTTCGTCATGAACCACCCTTGTGCGCAAGCCTGTGAGTCGAAACTTGCAGTAGGCTACTACCACAGTTGGAAACTCGTTCTACAAAAAGCCCCCCTGGTACTGGTGGCTTGGTTTGAATCCTCTGCAGTGCCTCCGGCTTGGCCTGGCCTTGACATTATGTGTACCAAAGGAGACATGTGGTTGTCTGTGCTCTCCCTGGGACCAACTGTAGGAGGTAGCAGTGACAAGGGACCAGAATACACAGGGAATCAGGATTTGGCATAATGACTAAACTGGGAGAAAAAGAAAAGGGGGAAAAAAACATTGTCAAAAGAAGAAGCTCTCCAGAGGGTAAACTTGGGCATACTTCTCACATATAATTGTTTGCAGTGACTTGCCTGGCACTGCTTTCTTTCACCGCTGTGCTGTGCACAGCAGGTGATACAGACAACTGTATTTACATGCAGGGCACGTATATAATTCCTAGGAGAAGTTCAACCTTGCCATACTCCATTATGTAAAAAAGCTGTTCTGTCTTCTTAAAGAGCTATATACTGTACCGGTGGGAGGTATGACAGGTAAAATACATTAACCATTCATATTACGCCTCATTTACTCAGACATCCTCGAGCCCTTACACACCGTAATAAGAATGCAGTTAATTTGTGCTATGTGCACATAAAAGACAGGGGAGGGGTGGGTCAAACAAAAGACGGCTCTTTCGACTTTTCTTCCAACATCTCGTCCTGCATGTCCACTGCTGCTTCTCTTAGTTGTAGGTTGAGAGCAACAAATAGCAGTGAGACCCGTTTGCCCCACTGTTTGTGTTTCCACTGCAAATTGCCTCATATTTAAAAAATGGGAGGTGATGCATCTGGAGAGATGAAACATTTATCACAGGACGATTTTTCATCAAGGCAAGCGGAGAGCCTCCATCAATATTTCAATGTTCCCGTCATCGGCATGCATGTGTCCAATTTCCAAGTTCATGTGCAATGATATGTCCACATCGTACCATCATGACCCCTAGGCGTAAACCCACCCACTCGTTGCACACGCCTAAACCCTGCAGGTCGCAGCATTGCCGGATGGTCTTTGCTACTATGAGCCCTCTCTCCTCCGAGCATTTTCAGCTGTCACACTTGTTCAGAGTTCACGGCTCCGGTTTTAGTCCCCACATCAAATATTCATAGGGAGAAGAACAGGGTGGCAGGTTCGCCCGGCGCGCTCCTGTCCTTCATCCATCTCCTTCTCATCCCCCCTTGCGTCCTGTCATCACGTCCCCTTCAATCCCCATCTCTCCCTCTCTATCCCTCTCTCTGTCCATCGTCATCATGTTTGATCGCCAGGTTCGACTCTGTATGGACAGTAATGGAGATGAGAAATGAGAGGGAGGGAGGGAGCGAGCAGGATGCATGGAGCTGATGATGGATAATGAGTTGTGAGAATCTGATGGATGGAATGAGACAGAGCTTATGGATTCACTAGGCATGCTTTGCAATTCTCTCATCCCCTTTTGCTCTCATCTTCTCTGAACATGCCACCCCACCCCTCTCTCACTATCTCCAGCTCTCTCATAACAGAGTGCCTGCCCTCCTGCTGTCTCCCCCACTGTGTGAACATACCAACAGCGCCCGTTATCAAAGACAGGATGAAAGTGTTGCTCTGCCCCTTTATCGACGCCTCTGCCTAGCTGTGCTTTTATTGAAACCGATCACCAGGGGAGACGCTGTACGAACACTCCACCTGATGTGTAAATTACATGTGAGGGCTTGACCCAACCCACATACAGAGGTGTTCTGTTATCATATACAGGGCTATGCACGGAGAATGCAGGATAGAGGGAAATAGAGGTATACTGAAAAGAAAGATGGTGATAGAGGGGGTCGTGTAGAGGGCGGAGGATGAGCGTGAATGACAAGAGGGAAGAGGAGAGAGAGAGGAACAGCCAGAATGAGCCGGAGAGGGAGCATGGGAGGGAGACCAAACTGGAGAAATGGAACTGTGTGAGAGAAAGAAACAGTGGAAGGGAGAGCGTTAACGTGACAAGAACAAGATTCCTGCCGTACCGGAGGCTGCAGTTTCACGACCGCAGACACAGTACTTGGACTGCATTCCTAGGACCCTG
This sequence comes from Gymnoscopelus braueri, assembly GCF_963280865.1. Lineage (NCBI taxonomy): Eukaryota > Metazoa > Chordata > Actinopteri > Myctophiformes > Myctophidae > Gymnoscopelus > Gymnoscopelus braueri. The sequence continues at coordinate 20,249,521 of NC_137606.1, read as the reverse complement.
GATGATGACGATGAAAAACAAGGCAGGCTTGCTATCATCAAGGCCTTGAGGCTCGTAAGGTGCGCTGCTAATCAAGCAAGTGCCTGCACCTAGCAGAGTCAGACGGTGGCCTCGCACGTCGACAAGCGCACTGTCTGAGTTGGTAAGCTGTGGTGGCCGGAGTAAGTTATCATCCGTTTTGAAAGTGCACATACACAGGATGTTGAGTGAAACAAAACAAGCCCCCTATCCCGTCACCGTCGTCCACCATAAAATCGACGTTGAGTTGACAACAGTTATAATCTAGTTTGAAATTGGATTTCTTTACGGGTGATTCAAGACGTCGCCACTTCGCGTCGGGGTCCTGCATCACCCTGTCAGGGTTTATTTCTCAATAATGACTGCCTCACTGTTCATTATCCCTTACATTTTGTCCTGCTGTTATTGGTTGCAAATTGAGCGTGGTTATCATAAGCCTGTATAATTACTGCTGTCTGCTATAATATTATGTTAATTAACAACTGATACACATAGGCTGCTGTAACACTTCAAGCTGCACTTATGTTCAGAACCACGATTGTAAAAAAAGAATGAACATAGTATCTGTGAAATCACCCATTGGTTTGTGGAGTGCTACTTTGAAGTCTGAAGTTTGCCATTTTATAACTGAGCATTAAGTTGTATCATGTTGTCCTTTGCTTTCATTTCCTAATATACTTTGTCTTTCGATAAATAGTGAAAATAGCAGATCTACAAGCTCACAACGCATACATTATGGGTGATTTGGTGCTGACAGTGAGTTCATTGTTGACATAATTGTCCAGTCCATAATATATTGCTTTTGAAGATTTTGAAACTGGGAAATGACATGCACAAAATAGGGACGCCAGTTGAAAGTGGGGGGGGGGCCTCTAGTGCCACCCTTGAGGCCAAAATGTCCACTTGCACTCAAGATATCTCAAAATGGAATGAACGGATAGGAACTGTGCACAGAAGGTACAAACAGATGATCCAATCGTCTGTCTCCTCATCATGGGAGGTGTCTGGTAGTTGTGGTGAGAGAGAGAGCTATGTAAACCTGACATTGAGTTGATGTGCATCTCTCTTCGACCTTTCCATTTGCCCAGGGAGTTCCCTCAAATGTTGCTGCTGTGTTATAGTATATTCACCCAAAGGCACATTTTAATAAGGCATAGAGATTATTTTTAACCTCTCACAGAAACCTGAGTCACCACGCAAGCTTATTCTTCTGAATTTAATATCTGGTCCATTAAAACGTGCCTGTGCACATACCGTATGTTGACTGCCCCACCAGGAACAAGCATGAATATCTCTAACTAAGCCCACGGTGCCATGGTGAGGCCATTCAGCTTAATTTGCACGTGCCATTAAAGTTTATCCTAATGATAAGCCTTAAGTGTCTATCAAATTGAAGAAACTCACAATTTAGAAGAAGAACATCTCATTCATTCTGATTCTGATGAAACAATTAGAAGGGACATACAGAAACAAATAAAAAGATAAATACAGTTGGATAAGTACAGCTATAATCCAAATAGGAGCCTCCCTGGCTTCTGGCAATCCAAGAAAGGCATGGCGGGGAATTCAAACCATGAACAATGTTGCACACAAGGGCAGAGAGAAACCTAACCTTGCCTTGCATGGCAGTGAGGGACTGGAAATGGCAAACGAGCTCAACATTATTTTCTCACTTTGAGAGTGGCAACAGTACTGAGGCTGCCACTGTGATTCTAATCTTATACATCAACTCTTGCACTAGCACTTTCCTTAATAGGCATTTTATTAAGTAAGCAGATGGTACTGCCTTGGTGAGCTGCCTACATGATGGGGAGGAGGAGCATGTGCCAGTTCTTCCTAAATTGGTGACAAGTCAACCTTCTCTTAAAACACCTCTAAAACAAAGGAAATTTTCATTGATTTTAGAATGACGTAATCCTCTAACCCTACTTTTATCAGTGGGGAGCTAAAACAATCTGTTACGGATTACAAGTACCTTGGCATTGTGCTCAACCATAAGCTTAAATACCTGCATGTGGACTGACCTCATAAGCACTAAGATACAACAAAGAATGTACTTTTCTGAAGAAAATGCTATATTTTAATGTCCTCAACACAATGTTCCAAATGTGCTTTTATTGAAAGTGTTTTAAGCTTCTGCATCATCTGCTGGTTTGGCAATACTACTAAAGCACATAAGACTGTCAGAAAAACTGTAACAGCGGCCAGTAAACTGCCAGGATTACGTTACCAAGTATGGTATGCATCTACGGAGACAGAACAATGAAGAAGGCAAACAACATTGTGGGTGACCAGAGGCAGCCCCCTTGCCTCATTTGAACCATTTCCATCATATCAGGGCGACGATATTGCCCCCTCGATTCACAAAAAATAGATGCACGTTTTCATTTGTTCCAGAAGCCATTACGTTTTTGCATGTTGCAGTATGTCTAGTGGTGACTTTTGATGAAATGCCTTGTGATTGTGCTGCAAACCAATTTTCCCTAAGGGCAAATTAAGTATCAATCTAAAAGGCAGATTGCAGCATGAGCCCTGTTGGTTTTGGTGACCCCATGCCCTTTCCTCTAGCACCACCCTAAGGCCAGTTTTTCTGTTTGAAAGGCACTCTGTGGCTTTTTAATTGTGATGCTTTGGTTTATTTCACTTTAAAGCTTTTGCTGTTGTTTACAATATGTGTTGATACTTAAGTGAATATCCAATAAAGATCCCCTCCCCATTTCTGCCACTAATAACAATTTTAAAGTGTCCTTTTTTTCTCTTTTTTGCCCCACCAGTGAGGGGACAGGTCTCTAACCGTACGCTCACTCACTCTGTGTCGCTGTTTCTCATATGCATGCTGTAATATTTGTCTCCGTCAGGCCGAAGGTATGGTGGAGGGTATATTTTACCCCCTGTCCGTCCGTCCGTGTGTGTGTGTGTGTCCGTCTGTCACCACCGCCCATAGGCTAAGCTTTGCAGGACGTGCTGCAACCTGACCTGGCGGAGACCTGTGCTCCGAGGAGCACATCTTCTAGTTTTTGTTTTTTTATTCAAACGGTAGGAACTATTCAAATAGCGATACACTTCTACACTAATAGTGTCTGTAAACAAGTGTCTATAAACATGTATATATTTTTACAGGAAAGGCTCAGTGTCACCATGTTTCCTTTATGAATGACATAAACAACATACGGATGGCTTTAATTCCATTTTGCAACTGATAGCACCTAAAGTCTAATAATGTTTAGAGTGGACAGCAGTAGGGTGCCTGATGAACGTATACCTCTGATTGGTGTCACTGCTTATTTGCAAGATCAACTGCCTTTAGTCACAGAGATCTACCTGCTGTCTTGTCCACCTACACTGACTGGAAAGGAACAACTAGGTCGCTTAGTCTCCTTATCACTTCTGGTGTGAGTGCAGGGTAAGGATGGCAATGTCGGTCAATTCGTACCACTTTGGACTTGTTGGGTGTAATGAGCAGCTATTTTTGCTATTCTTCATACAACGAAGTATATAGGGCTTAAGTGGTTAAGTGTGGGCTGCCAAGTAGGTGGACTAAGACAGGTGGACCCACACAGGGCCATGCTCCCGAGCGGGAGCGTAATGCAGTAAGAGCATATGAATATTTCATCTTGTGGGGTGGGTGGGTGTCCCAGAAGTCCTTGTGATCACTGGGGCTGTAAAAATATTTACCTTAAACACACCACTAGGATATGAGCAGAGGAGAGGTAGAGGAGAGGAATCGAGGATAGAGACGGGAGTGGAGGGAGGGAGTGATGGAGAGAGTGATGGATAGCAATGCGGAGTGGCACATGCACTGTAGGGCTCCTTTCTCTTTTTCTCCATGCTTCAGCTAAAGTGGGTCAACACTACACATGCATGCAACACAGAGAGGCAGAGAGGGAAATGCTGCTAGAGAGAGAGAGAGAGCGAGAGAGAGAGAGAGAGAGAGAGAGAGAGAGAGAGAGAGAGAGAGAGAGAGAGAGAGAGAGAGACTGAGTGAGTATGAGAGAGAGAGGGAGGGAAGGAGGGAGAGATGGATGGTGATGACAAGAAGCATGCAAGAGAAGAGGTGAGTGAAAAGGGAAGAGAGTGACATATAGGTGCAGTGTACTGTATGTGTGAAACAGATTTACAGAGAGAGAGGGAATGGAAATGTGACGCAGGGGGATGGATGGATAAATGGATGAAAATGTCGGGATAGCACGGAGGAGGGTAAGGGACATGGGAGTATGAGAAAGAGCAGAGACAGAGGAGAGGAGGGCGGGAAAGGAGTGAAGAAGAGCGAGCGAGCAAGAAAACGGTGATGATTAATTCATCTTTATGTTTGGTGGGGGCCCTCGCAGCGTGGGCCTTAAGAGGCTAAACATGATGGAGAGTCGGCCATTATCGTGTTTAAAGTGCTGCCTCCCTCCGTCTAGTATATCTCCCTCCCTTCTGCTATTTCTCCCTCTTGCTGTTTCGCTGCGACCGAGCAAGGTCTACACACCTCGTGTATATACACAGGGTTTTATATGGGTTTGTTTACATCCCTGAAGGGTTGGAGATGATGGAAGATGACATGAGAGGATATGTATGATTTGGAGGGATGTGTATGGGGAAAGACAGAGAGAGAGAGAGAGAGAGAGAGAGAGAGAGAGAGAGAGAGAGAGAGAGAGAGAGAGAGAGAGAGAGAGAGAGAGAGAGAGAGAGCATTGTTTATCGCACATGCATGGAGATACAACTGTGTTCACAACTGCCCAGACCTCGATGACTCTTGACAGTCGACTCGCCTCATTCACTGCGTGTAAAGCCACAGGCTGACCTGGTATTATCAACCCTGTGCGACGCCGCCGCTGACAATTCATCAACCTGGGCAGAATAGCAGGCATGTTCGATAATAAGACGAGGAGCGTTTGATTTATTTCACATCCCGAGCTGTCTAGGCAGCTCAAGCATCTGGAGCACAATAAATCAACCGCACATCAAGTCGTTCAAGTGGTGGAAAACCCCCCCAGGTCAAATATCACTTCCCACGTCGGCTTGGAGTGCCAGTCAGCCAAACCTGGTACACACAACATCAGCCTTAAAAAACAAACAAAAAAAACAAAAAAGAAACTCCAAAGCAGGAGAAGCTTTTTTTTTTTTTGAAATTTGAAAATTTTATTGGAGGATAAACCCCTTGAGATGCAGCATCTCGTCTTCCAGGGGGTCCTCAGGCACAACACACAAACACTGACACAAAACAATCACATAACACACAACAACAACAAAACATACACATAAGGGCTCTCACACCATCCCAGACCAGTCTACATCTGTTATGCCATAATAAAAATAATAATAAAAATGAAAAAATAAAATAATAATAAAACATTCAATTATGAAATCAAATTCAACAAGAATACATGGCAACATATGTCATCTCCAGTCCGAAGTCAAAACCCATAACCCCCCAAGCCGACTCCGCGAACCCCGATTGTCCTTCCGTTAAGCCAACTTTATGAATTTAAAAGCAAGAACAGTTAGATTTTAGGGAATCAAGCAGAGATATTTTGAAAACAGAAAATGAAATAATTGATCTAAGTAAAGTGGATAAATTGTTCCAATCAGAAGGTGCTTTAAACTTAAAAGAACGTCTCCCAATTTCTTTGTTTATACCGACAGGTACCTCAAAAACAGGTTGTTGTGTATGTCTTAATGGGTATCTTGAACTGAACGGACGTAAAAGCTCTTTCAAATAAGAAGGATAATTAAAGTAAATACATTTAAAAACAAAAAGCAACCAATGAAAATGTCTCCTATCATAAGCTTGTTAGGTCTGTTGCTGGGACACCCGTCTCCTAGCTCATCACCGACATCAAACAGCTGGCAGAGGCCATGCCAACCAGTTGGCACAGATGGCCCCGGCTCAAATGGGACATTCTAATGAGGAGTAGGTAGGACATCAGTAGTCTGGGCAGGGTGGCAGAGCCCAGGAGGATGCGCGCGCGCACACACACACACACACACACACACACACACACACACACACACACACACACACACACACACACACACACACACACACACACACACACACACACACACACACACACACACACACACACACACACACACACGCCTACATCGTCTTTATCACAGACACTCATGAGCATGCATGTGCAAGCACTCGCATACATGAAAATACTCATGCACACACAAATAAAGTCACATACGCAGACTCTTTCTCACACACTTGCTCATATGTACACTCACTCATGCAATGCAGGCACAAGCATGCACACACATATTTGACATGCATGCACAAATAAAGTTTCACACACAAAAGGAATAGTGCTGAAGTATGGAGAGAGAAAGCAAGTAATGGGGAGGACTCCTAACACATACACGTACACATGTATGTGCACACACACAAACACACAAACACACACACACACACACACACACACACACACACACACACACACACACACACACACACACACACACACACACACACACACACACACACACACACACACACACACACACACACGGCTATATCTAAAACAGCATAAGACAGGCTCACATCTGTGAGGATTCTGTCCCACTTGGGTGTGAAGTGTGTTAGAGGGTTAATGGGGTTCATAACTCTCCAGCCAATAATAATCCACTACTGCCACCTAGCGACTTTACCGTGTACAGCTTCAAGGCTTTTGTAAGAGCAGGAATTTGTGCTACTGGAGGAAGGGTATAAGATATGTTCTGTAATTTGATAGACGTTGAAAACAATATTCGCCCATACACTTATTCAGGAGATCATTGTGAAGGTCGAAACATCTTACATCTCTTAGGTTTATCAAACCAGACATTTACTGCAGCCTGAGCCAATTAGGTCCCTGTGGTTTCTATATCAACAAGTCAAAGAAAGTACGAACGAGCAATCTATAAACGTCAAGTTGTCCGTACACATCGCAATCTATAGGGAATACAGGGTACGTGACGTCAAGCAATTGGGTAAGATGAGCCACCCCATGTTTCAAGGAATCAAAAACAAAATGCAGAACCATACAGTCTTGGTATAGATAATAGCTAGTGTGCATACTGCATTGTGAATGAACTAGAAAATAAATTGGCATTTTTCCATGTGAAGTGGTTTTATTGAGCTCCTCATGAGCAACTGGGTTTTGTGTAAGTTGAGCCTTTATTAAAATCAATGAGAAAGACAAATATATCTAAATGTAACCCCACCAATCAATTAAAAGGCAGGACTCTCGAGTAGAATTGAAAAATATAGTCTTATTGGTACAAATAGAATTTAAATAACAACTCAGTTTTATTCCAAATACATTTAAAATCTTAAGTGAGCAATGACATACAACATCTTCAATCTGGAGGAAATTACGGAAACCGAGGTGGCAAACATCATCAAATCACTAAAAGCATCAAAAGCTAAGGATGCCTATGGGCTCGATACAAACTTTTTAAAAACAAATGCAGATGCTCTGGTGGCACCGATCACACATCTGGTAAATCTGTCCATCAGACAACGCACTGTTCCTCCTCAATGGAAAGTTGCGGTAATAACACCAATCTACAAATCTTATAGACCCATAAGCATCCTACCAGTTATATCAAAGGTGGCTGAAAAGTGTATTGTCAAATCTATCATCAAACATCTAGACAAAGGCCACACCCCACTGCATCCCATGCAGTTTGGGTTTCGGGCCTTTCACTCCACTGAATCAGCAAACTGCCTATTCATAGAAAAATTGAAATGTGATTTGAACAGAGCTCCCTGTGCAATGGCGGTGTTCCTGGACTTCAAGAAGGCGTTTGACACCGTCTGTCACCAGGTCCTCCTGTCCAAATTAACACATTTTAATTTTTCCCCAGAAGCTATACAATGGTTTAGTTCCTATCTATCCACCAGAAAACAGTGTGTAAGTGTAAACAGTGTTAAATCCCCCTACCACACCTGTTCGGTCGGTGTCCCCCAGGGCTCAATACTAGGTCCAATTCTGTTCTCACTGTACATAAATGACCTACCTGAAGTATGTAATAATCTACATGTCCAGATGTATGCAGATGATGCCGTTGTACTTGCCCATGGTAAAAGCTATGCAGAGGTGTCAATAATCTTAACCTCAGCTCTGACAAGCATTCAAGACTGGCTTATAGATTCATGTCTGCTCCTGAATGCCAAAAAGACAGTCTGCATGGCCTTCTCCAAAAGACCAGTTGTGTTGGAGTCCTCAAATGTGTTTCTGGGTGGGGAGGAACTTGAACTTGTCCCAGAGTTCAAGTACCTCGGAGTCATACTAGACTCAACCCTAACTTTTAAAAAACATGTGAAGAAAGTCACAAATACGATTAAATTCAACCTTCAAAATTTTAAACAAATTAGACCCTTCCTGACAGTTGGAGCTGCCAGATCGTATCTTCACTGTATGATCCTATCACACATTGAGTACTGTTTTACAAACTGGTCTTGCACAGGCGTGACGATCCTAAAACCCATCGAACAGCTCTACAAAAGTGCGCTCAAGGTGTTTGACAGGAAGCCTCACTCTTATCATCATTGTAACATACTCAGGAGGCTCAATTTTTTTAGCTTCGACAATTTCAAAAAGTTCAAACAGGTTGGGGTCATATACAAGACCTTACATGGTCTGTGCCCGCCCCCCCTAAGGGAATTCATTAAAAGGAAGCCTGAAAGAGGAATCAGTACCAGAGCAACCACTCGATGAGATTGTGAAGTGCCGCACCGGCAAACAACCTTCGGTCAAAATGTCCTCTCAGTACAGGGTTGTGTAGCATGGAATGGCCTTCCTCTACATATAAGGGATTGTGCTACATTTCCATCTTTTAAATTCAATGTGAAAAGATGGTTGCTTGAAAACCAAAGCTGCAACCATTTGTGATCATATTTTAGGTTTTTTTTAGGCTATGTGATGTAATGTAATTGTATTTCACCGTTTGTCTGTTTTCTGATGTTATTGTTTTTATGTTTTTATGTTTTGTGTGAGGACTGCGGATGAAAATTAGCATCTTTGCTAAATCCGGTGTATTTACGTTCATGTGACGTTCATTAATATGCTCTGTCCTGTCTAAATAAACAAATAAAGTAAAGTAAGGTTCAAGGTTCAAGGTTGTACTTTATTGTTACATCTTGTGTACAAGTACATAAGAGTAACACTTATTTTGGTTTGGCTTCCTTCAGACAACATGTGCAGTAACATCCCCTGACTGAGAATGTGACCAGCTGGCTTGTGCTCCACTTGGGGAATAAAGGTGTGAAACACACTTTTAACCCGGCACCTTACACTAGGCCTCAAAGCCAACACTGCAACAGGCACAACAGATTTACACTAACACTACAAGCTTCAAAGGCCAGACACCTTACTTACACAGCAGCCAGTGTACCAGCTCACCTTCATGGCAGCCCTACACAAAAGGGAGCTCAAGCACAGCCGAGTTACCCGCATGAGCTATGCTGGGGAGACAAACACTAATCTCTCACACAGCACCACTGCCTTAAACATGTAATGTTGTTGGGGGTCCGCTCATAATTCCGACATCCCATTTGCCGACCATTAGGTTAGTGTGAGGTTAGGGTTAGGGTTAGGGTTAGGGATAGGTTTAGTTATAATGGGATCAGTCGGACCATGTTGTTGTTAGAAGAAATAAACACAGCAGCACCCGGAAGGAAGTGGACTAAGAAAAGGGAGGAGACAAACACAAGTTTTACACAAAAAAATGAGGTGGTGCCCATGGGATCCCAGATTGGACAAACACAGATGGACTAGGCTGCCCCAACGCTCCTGATTTCGTGTATAGAGGGGCGGGTGTATAGAGCCGGCGAGAGATTGCGCCTGATCCCATTGGTTCACCGATCTGTCCGTCAACACCCGCCCCGTTAACACAACATTACGAGCGACGCTCACTGCACTCTGGTTGGTTGGGGAAATGAACACTTCCTCATACCGGGTACACCGACGCGCTGGGCCAGGCTTTTATTTTTTAGCAAAACTAAACAATAAAAGCCTGGAGATCGAGGCCTGTTCTGAGGGCCTGCAAAGTTTGGAAGGCAGTCATAGCCAATTGGAATGGAACCTGTGAAATCTGACTGATACGTCTTGATAACATGAATGCGGAGATAATATATACCGGTTTGTGTGAGGTTTGGACAACATTTTTAGGAGAAGTAGCAAAAAGTGTGTTTTGAAAAAGAACGTGAAATGGCAGAGAATCCAGTCCGGCACTAATGGCCGGGGCCTGTTTGTGGAGTTATAGGCTAAAATGTGAAGTGGTTGTTGGCCTACTGGCAGTTTGTGTGCAAAGTGTCATGGCAATCAGATGCTGCATTCATGATTTGTGGCATTATGTGCAAAACGGGTCCTCTCCCTTAAACTTTTAAAGCCAATCGTAGCCAATCAGAAGGGCATCTGAAAAATCTGACTGATATATCAGGATCATGTAACCACAAAGATCATGTGTACCAAGTGTGTGTGAGTTTTGGACAAAATCTGTAGGAATAGCAGCACAAAGTGTTTTGAACACAACGCAAAATGGCGGGAAATCTGGTCAGGCATAAACGGGCGAGGCCTGTGTAGGAAGTTGTGTCACGATCCAAGGAATCCAGAGAAAAAAAATATTTTGATTGTACAAATACGCCTTATTGTTCAAGATAAATGTGAATTTGCCTGTTATAACGCCACCATGAGGCCGATTTGAATAATTTGTGGCAGAGGTTCTTCCTTGGCCTACAGGGAGTGTGCGTGCACAGTTTCACGCCGATCGGTCTAACGGCACCGGAGATTAGCTGGTCACAGACGGACAGACGAGGGACAGAGTGAGTACATAATCCGGCCTCCAGGCAGCTGTACAATAAATGTCACCACATGCACAGGTATCTTACACACAATGTTACACAGAATCATGTGCAGAGACATGTAAAAACCTCTGCTCATTCACATATAAAATGTACATAGAAATATTCACATTACCTTCTCCAGTCCACAACACACACACACACACACACACACACACACACACACACACACACACACACACACACACACACACACACACACACACACACACACACACACACACACACACACACACACACACACACCCTTGAGAGACAACACCCCTTTCACCGTCTCCCCACATACCTAAGACAAACATTTTCACTGTATTAGCCTTGGATCAAGACTATCATACAGTAGATAGTATTTTATCGATTTTGACATGTGCATATCTATGATAGATACGAAAGTAAAAGTCAGACTCGATAAAATACATCTATGATGATAGTCTTGATCCAAGGCCACAGTATAAATATACACATAGCAATAAAACAACCAAACATGCTTACCATTCATCAAGTTGGTATACTCAAACCCCTCTCATTAATAAGTATGGTGCTGTGAGGAGCCAAAGATTGTCAACCTTCTACCTGCCTAGGTAGATCAGATAGATAGATAGATTCATGTGTCATTAATACTACTACTACTTAGGCCTATTTTTTGTTAATTTTGACGGACTCTTAAGATTAGCTAAACTATTTGATAGAATGCGATACATGAGAGCTTTTTTGCATAATCATCAATTTACGTAGGCTAACTAGCTCACACTCAGGGGTGCCAAAGGAACACGTTTTTGCAAACCATATTTCTCATATTAAAGGAGAGGTTCACCCAAAAATGTACTTATTTTCTATCAATTGCACACCCCATGAAGCCTTGAATTCATGGATTTGTTTTTGTTTTTGTTGCATTCCTAAGCCAATAATTTGATGACTGGGTGTATTTCCGGTAGGAGACACAAATAATCTACTTTGTGTCTCCTACCGGATACATTAGCCGGTAGGAGACAGGAATCAAATTATTAGCTTAGGAATGCGACAAAAACTTTTTAAAAATCATGAATTCAAGGCTTCATGTGGTGTGCAATTGATAGAAAATAAGTAATTTTTGGGGTGAACTACTCCTTTAACAGTTAACACCTTCTTGGCTAAATTAAAAAAAAATAATAGGGTACAAAAGAACCTGAAGAAGTGAGCATCGTTTCATAATTGTATTGAAAGTTGTTGTTTTTTCTGGTCGTGATTTATTAAAAATGTATTGTAAATCTTACCTCCTTCTCCCATGGAGTCAACAGTGAACTAGGATGGAGTGGCCGCTAGATGTCAGTGTTGAGCAGCGTATGGTCCCTCATTTCCATGAGAGGAGCCTCGGTCCTGCGTCATGACGCTGTAATCGGAGTTCTTCGAATAATAAGGAAATTCTTTCTCAAACCCCTCTGGCTGGAGTAACGAGAAAGGATGGGCATATATTGGAGGGAAACCTACACACGGAGATGTACAAATATAATAAAACAGTACAAAGTTCAGACATTTTTAAAATCTCTTAAAATAATGACAGGCAGACTTTATATAGAAATGTTTTTTTTTACATACACATATATAAATTGATATATAGAAAAGTCTATGTATATATATATATATGTGTGTGTGTGTGTGTGTGTGTGTGTGTGTGTGTGTGTGTGTGTGTGTGTGTGTGTGTGTGTGTGTGTGTGTGTGTGTGTGTGTGTGTGTGTGTGTGTGTGTGTGTGTGTGTGTGTGTGTGTGTGTAAGGCTAACTGAGCATCAGTTATATGTGTGCTGGCAACCAGAAGTAATCACAAGTTGTTGTAGGCCTAGATTCTGTGTTTTGAAGGCAGGCTATTTAAACATACTAATGAGGGGAAATACCTTTCATTTCCAGCTCAAATAGTCACTGGATCTCTTCGGGCATTCAGTCCTGTTGTATGATGACAACCATTAACAATGATTAAAAATCATGACGTATACAACTGATCTCTGGCCAAGCTGGATTGAAATGAACTTTTTCGTTTATGTTCGCATAGGCCTATATTTGCTCACTGTAGGCCAACTAAAAAACCCTTCTCCATTTTGCTTTATGGAAAATTGTGCTGAAGCAGTGGAACTTGGTTTTGTTTTTATACTTTCGGTGCAATTGGGCCATTGAAGTCAAGCAGCTGGTTGGTATGATGCAAAACCTTCCATGAAAGGTTTCATTTTGTCTCTCTCTGCTCATAATTATCGCCCTCTGTTGTGCCTTCACAAGGACTGGATAGATTTGATATACGATCCCACAAAACCAAATACTGTCACAACAATTTGATAGATGTCAATATGGCCATGTTTCAAGGCGGATTACTAACTTCTAGGCTGTACTTAGCAGCCTATCACACAATAGAGTCGTGACACTGCAGCCAGGCCCGCGGGATTTTTGTTATGGATAGATCTATAAATATGTATTTATCAATCTGATAAAGATATGTTTCATGTGTTCGTGCTCGTTCATATTTGCTAGCCAGCCTGCCTCTTGTGTGTCAGTTTGGTTGAACTTCCTGGGTCCCTCAGGCAGTGCCTGCAACTTTGTTTTTGTTTGATGGCTCCCAATATAAGTCAACAATATTATGATAGTAGGTTAATCTCGGAATTGTTTACAGCATTGAGCTCGCCGTGAACCTAGTTGCCAAGGAAACGACGCAAGACGACAGCTGACGTGATGATGCAAGGCGTAAACTCATGCTATGTGTATAAGACTCTGTATCTCTGTTTAAAACTTCAGAAGAATATCTGGAACCTCGCTCTAAGCATTTCCAACGCTTGTAAAATCATTTCTCTGGAATAAACCCAAATATTATTTTTAATAAGAAGTTTCCCTCTTATTGATGTAATTAATTCAAATACTGACGGATAGATATGGACAAGTATTTACTAGAGAAAAATAAAGTTATGAGCTAAGTTATGCAGATATTTATGGTTATGATTATGACTGATGGATGTTTCCCTGCAAACGGTCAGTAAAATATGCTTGTTTATAGCTTAAATCCAAAACAAAAGCTAAACAAAACAAAACAAATAATAATAATAATAATAATAATAATAATAATAATAATAATAATGATAATGATGATAATAATCCTAATAATTATAATAATAACAATAATAATAATAATAATAATAATTGTAATAATAGGCTTATAGCCTAATCCTAATGTGTGCACTGGACTCAAAGATCCTGCGTCAAACAACTTTAGGAAGTGCACCTTCTTAGAATATTGATTTTGTTTGTGTTAATCCCATAGATGGGCCTATTTATTTAAAAAAAGAATAATACAGCAATATAAACAGGCATTAATTAAACAAAATACGCTGCTTTAAAGACAGACAGATAACGCACCCCAACAGTAGCCCCTATATTACCAAAAATAAAAACGCGTAGTTTGTGGCATGAACCGTCCAGTAAAACTCGATAATTGCAGCTTCTTGTCGTTGTCTCGCTCCATGTCTCTTTGTGGGCAGTAAAGCAGGATCATATGGGTTCACTGAGGGTTGAAATCACTCACAGTCTGTCTAACCTAAGTCAAGTCGACAAGGTTGATGGCTTTTAGGAAACCATTCATTGCGCCAACACACACACACACACACACACACACACACACACACACACACACACACACACACACACACACACACACACACACACACACACACACACACACACACACACACACACACACACACACACACACACACACACACACACACACACGCACACACACACACACACACAGGCCCTTAAGTGTGTGTAAGGGCCGTTTAAAACAACAACACGTCAACAAGATCAGAGGACGTTTGAGTTAGCCCATATTCGTTTTTTTAATTGCCTTGGAGTTTTATTTAACACCCAAGATAATTATGTTAAACTTTCTAAAATGTCTAAATTGGTTTGTTTTCTAAAACAGTCTATTTATAAAGTGACTGGTTGAATTGTATCTGGTTTAGAAGAAGCAAAGTCAACCAAAATGCCAAATAGAAATTGCCTTAAACCCTGAATCACATGTTTTGTGTAAACTTGAAAAACTGTTTGTGTGTGTGTGTGTGTGTGTGTGTGTGTGTGTGTGTGTGTGTGTGTGTGTGTGTGTGTGTGTGTGTGTGTGTGTGTGTGTGTGTGTGTGTGTGTGAGAGTAAACTGGGTTCTGCAGCTGTATATGCATTTTGCATGTACTTCCTGTGTGAATATCTGTAGACTACATGAACCATCTGTGTGTGTGTGTGTGTGTGTGTGTGTGTGTGTGTGTGTGTGTGTGTGTGTGTGTGTGTGTGTGTGTGTGTGTGTGTGTGTGTGTGTGTGTGTGTGTGTGTGTGTGTGTGTGCGTGCGTGTGTGTGTGTGTGTGTGCGCACGCACCTCCACCCCTTTCCTCCACCCCTTGTGTGTGCCTCCATCCCTTGTGTGCGTGTGCGTGTGCGTGTGCGTGTGCGTGTGCGTGTGCGTGTGCGTGTGCGTGTGCGTGTGCTTGTGTGTGTGTTTGTGTGTGTGTGTGCATGCTCGTGCATGTGCGCGTACATGCGTGCGTGCGTGCGTGCGTGCGTGCGTGCGTGCGTGCGTGCGTGCGTGCGTGCGTGCGTGCGTGCGTGCGTGCGTGCGTGCGTGCGTGCGTGCGTGCGTGCGTGCGTGCGTGCGTGTGTGTGTGTGTGTGTGTGTGTGTGTGTGTGTGAGAGAGAGAGGTGGAACACATATAGGAGGCTGTTTGTTCTTGTCTTTGCCTGTGTGTGTTCCCCCACACTGAGCAGAACTGAGCCTCTTCCACAGCCGGTCCATCTGGCTCGTGTGATGGACACTACTTCACGGTACCTCAGCCTGATTCATGGGCCCTGGACGTCCTCAGCTGCTATCCCACTTTTCCCCCGTTTTTACATCACATACTTGTGCACCATGCACCCTCCACTCATCCATCTACATACCTCCCACCCAGCGGTGGACTGTAACTGAGTATATTTACTTGAGTACTGTACATTGTTTGAGTATCTGCTGCTATCCCACTTTCCGTCGTTTTACATCATGTTGCTGTTGGGTGGAAGCCTTTATAGGCCTATGCCCAAAACCGTTCATTTTTTATTTTTTATCTAAAAACGTTTTAAAATAGTGAAAATATCCGATCTATAAGCTCACAATGTGCAGCGAAGCGACACATTTTGAGCTTGTAGACCATTTTGAGCTTGTAGACCTTCACTATACTTTTTTCCCGACTGCAACTATCACATACTTCTGCACCAACCTCCGCTCATCAATCTACATACCTCTCACACTAAGTACATTTTGAGCCACTTGAGTACTGTATACTTAAAGGACCACTTCTCTCATTTACTATACTATATATTGGTACCATTTCTGTCAACTTGGTCTGTGTCTCAGAGGACGGCTGTTCGGTTCAGAAACCCACCAGTGACATCATTGATGGGGAATCCAAGCTAGAAACTACAGCCTTTTTCTTCCTGGAAAGTTAGCATTCTGAAATAGAAGCCATTGTTCTCGCATTCATTTACAAAAAAGGGGGTTTCTAAAAAAGAAATTAAATCTTGTTTGGAAAGACCAAACCTGCCTACCGATGATGTCACTATAGTCGGGTTTCTGAACTGTCCACAGCCCTCCTCCTCTGAGACACAGAGTGAGTAGACAGAAATGGTACCATTTTATAATGAGCATTAGTGAGGACCAATTGTATGAAGATAGGTTGAAAATGGGTGACGTGGTCCTTTAAGTGCATCTTTTGAGTATCAGTACTTTACTCGAGTATTTGTATTTTGTTTTATACCTAAGACCTTCACTCCACTACATTTCAAAGACAAATATTGTACTTTTGACTGGAAATTATAGATCTGCTATTTTCACTATTAACAGTTTTCTTTTTAAGTTCTGGAAAATCCTGGATTTCTTTTGCAAAGTGTCTACATTTTAATACAGAAATGCATTGATATTGAAAAAAAATGTACTTTGAATACTTCAGTATTTTTGAAAAGCAAGTACTCCAGTACTTTAACTCAAGTACACATTTGACTGTGCAACTTTCACTTGTAGTTAAGTTGAGTAATATTTGACCAGGAGTACTCTGACTCTGGGGCTGAGTAATGTGTTCACCATTTCTCCCACCATCTCTCTCTCTCTCTCTCTCCCACAGCAGTATAGGCCTCTCTCATGCACAGAGAGGTGCCTCAAGGAGCTATATTTCTCTCTTCTTAAATACCTAAATGGGTATGTGTCTCTGGTACCTCGCAGGGAATCCTCTAAATCCGTTAGACGTGTCTACATCTGTCTCTGTCCATCCGTTTCCTCAAATCTCACACTGACTGTGCGAAAGCCATCTCACTCTGTCTTCTTTTCTACATAGTAACATGTTACTTTAACTCTTAAAGTGTACAAATGTAACCAAATGCACCATTTACCCATTATGTCCCTTTTCTGGGGCAAACATTCAGTGAAAAAAAAAATTCTACAAGCTCAGAATATATTGCAATATGCGCACTGTGAGCTTGTAGAGCTGCTATTTCCGTCGAAGAGATTTGGTGTAGAGGGAAAAGGGAAGGGTGCTTGGTATAGACCCCTGGGGGACCCCTTTCTCTCTCTCTATGCTCACATGTTTTTTTGTTTGTTCACCTCAATTGGCAAAAATCTGTCTAGGCCATCTCCTCAATGAAAACAACAACAAAAAAGAAAGAAAAAAAACTACCCTATTTTCCTCCCTGTCTCTAACTATTTATGTCTCTTGCATCCTAATTCTTCTCTCTGTCTCCTGTCTTTTCAACTTTCACAGAAAACGTGATGATATAGCCGCAAGTGCACTTCGAGTTGGACTCCGTGGCCCTGTGGCTCCGTGGCCGAGCCTCATGTGGGCTGGCTGTGTGACTAGTAGGCAATTCTGTCTCACAAGATGGCGTCCTGAGGTCCTGATGAGCACTTAAATATACCCCCCCGAAGAACCTCAGCTGTCAATCACAGGATAATACCAAGAAGCGTGTCAGAAGTTTACCAAGTGAATAGTATGAATTATGAACGAAGTATTGATGACAGGGCTGCATTAGCACCCCACGCTGAGTCAGCAAAGCACCAAATGAATGCTGGAAAGTTGTACAAAGGAGGTCTACTGCAGCAGATGTACGGTACGGTATGCCAAGCTGCCTGAATGCACATATTATATATATATGCACATATTGTGAATGTTAAATGCACACAGTATATGGTTCTATTTGGTTCCATTTGTACACTCTCAGAGTTGAACACTGAACGTTTGCGTCCCAATTCTGGGCATGTCGACCAAAATAGGCAAACATTCTGTGAAATTAGCAGATCTACAAGATCACAGTGTGTCACAATGCGACGAGCTGTGAGCATGTAGATAAACAATTTTCAAGTATAATTCTAAAGGGTAAAAAGGGTTCTATATAGGGTTTAAGTGGTTAATTCTTCATTAATTTATCTATTAGAATGTAAAAAGCTTATGCTATATTGTATTTCTTGCACCGAAGGCCTGTTTTGTCCATGAACCATGTGTGTTGACTGCATTCAACAACTGTCGATAAATCTCTGCACTAAAGGCAAATACAAATTGTCGTATACATTTTATAGCTACTTGAAAAATAATAGCATTCTTATTATGCTGTGCAATAATATAGCTCCCTGTGGATCACAGTTGTAAAGTGTCTGTGTCCTCAACAAAAGTGACAATTGTATTGACAAAAGTCTTAAACGTTTTTTAAGAAAACAGCCTAATGAAAAGACCATTTGCTGGCGCCATGTGCAATGTCTACTCAGAAAACTGGAGCTGAATCCAGGTTGAGTCAGGGTTTGCAGACAGATGTGCATATGTCAATCCCGATGACCGTCAGGGTGGATCTTGAGGAAATACGCTCCGGCAGGAAGTCTGTGTCCGCTTTTTATGTTTCTGTCATTTCCTGTTCTGTAGTCCTGATCACTGCTCAGTCTCGTCACATATTTGCTCCACAACTGGTGTTTGGTATTATGGTTCCATTAATCTAGTTAGACCAAACACAGCCCAGCGCTTTGAACAGTAGGCAGACCCCTTGCACACCATCGAAGCCACAGCACAAACACAGCGCCTCCAAAACACTTGAAAGACGGAGGAGGACATGTGATTTTCTCCAGGCGAGTTCTCACCGAAACGCATGCCAGCGCGTCCTCATGAAGGGGCACGGCGCTTGTTTTGATCGAGTCACATTGCTCTTGTTTTGCCGTCTGTCATTTACCAGAAATTCCTCTGTGAGAAGTTGGAACACATTCAAACAAAGCCCTCTGCTCGCATGTGTGTCACTGCGGCCCCAAAAAAAAGCCTGCACATAGCGTGCACAATGTGCGCGTGCTGGCGTCCATGTTGCCTCCACACACATAACAAACACTGCACATATTGTAGTCCATAGCTTTGACCCTCTCTCAACCACCCCCACCCCCTTTGCTTGCTTCCTCTC